>NW_010209872.1:3953-4630 GCF_000695765.1 Mesitornis unicolor | reverse complement strand
GGACCCTGCGCCTCAGCGGGCCAGGCCTTTGGGGACCCAGAGCCACCGGGCCCAGGAGTGCAGAGCTCAGGCCCGGGCAGCACAGCAGGGAAACACAGGGGCTGGAAAGGGCAGGGAGCGCAAGCCTGTCCCAGGCCAGCAGCGGCGCTCGATGCAGGGGGATTAGAGGTTCCTGTGGTTGAGTGCAGGTCCACACGCGCAGGGGTCTGTGGCCGACAGCCCCTGCAGAGGTCGGTGCGGTGTGCGGCTCTGCTTTGCCCCGTGCTGAGATCTCTGTGGTTCTGGAAGGCGGTCGCTGGTGCTGTCGAGGCGTTGGCCGCTGTTCTGGTGTCGCTTCCAGTGCTCCCTCGCAGGCTGTTGGCGTCTGCGGGAGCTGCTACCTGTGATGTGTGGGACAGGGGGTGTGAAGCCTGGGAAGGCAGGAGCCGTGCACAGGACGATGCCTTTGGATGGGCATCATTTTGTGTCCCCAGGTATGAATGCAGCCTGTGTCTGGTCCCTCCCAGAGTGTCCCTGGGGAAGGGGGGACCACGCAAGTGGCACTTGTTTAGCCTGTGAGTGAAGCCTGAGCGTGGATGTAATTGCTGCTGTGATATGTATATAAATACTTACATAAACAAAGAGCGAGGAGCTGCACAGGCTCGCAGACAGCGCTGACGCAAGAGCAGGGTAAACTA
>NW_010209872.1:1561-3922 GCF_000695765.1 Mesitornis unicolor | reverse complement strand
GGAAACATAGCCGTGAGTGTGTGGGCTAGAAATTAGGCCATTTCTCCCCATCACAGCGGAGCAGGGGCTGAAGCAGCTTTCCAGGAAGAGCAGAGCGAGGGAGAGGAGGCCTGGAGGAAGGCGTTTGGTGAGAGGGCTTTGGCCAAGGATGGAAAATGCGGCCTCCCACAGCCCGGCGTGGGCTGCAGACCCCGCTCCCTGCCCTGCCGCAGGACGGAGCCGCGGCACCTTCCCTCCTCCCCGGGGATGCCGGCTTTCCCTCTCGGAGCGGTCCCCGCTGTCATCCCTGCTGCGTGCCTCAGTTTCCCCTTCCTGCGCCTGTCCTGCCCGGGGCCGTCCGTGTTCTCCAGACCTTGCCTCTTGCACCTTCCTGCACAGGGCTCCCGCAGCGGTGCCGCCCCTCCGAGGAGCAGTGATTCGGGGATGCTCCGAGTGCCGCCGTGGTTCTGGGCTATGGGAACTGGGGGTGCCAGAGCAGCGCTCAGCAGCGTGGCTGTCCTCAGCAGAGGGGTTTGGGAGAGGTGGCGGGGAGGGGGAGACAGGCTCCATCACACAGGGAATGGCGCAGAGCGGGGCAGGACACCCGGGAGTGCCATTTTAAGAGGTAAAGATGGGCAGACTTCACACCCCCCTGCCAAGAGGACTTGGAAATCCCAATCAGCCGCTCCTGGTTGCGCTTACCGGTGCTCCCACGTGCAGGGAGCTCTGCTCAACCAGTGGGGTGTGATGGGAGCGTTACTGATTTGTTCCTGTCACTGGAAAAGCCTTCTTGAAAGATTCTGTGACTCTCTTCGATGATTTTTCACCCGCTTTTTCCTGGTGTTAGGATGAGACTCATTGGATTATAATTTCTAAGATACTCAACTTGTATTTTTTTTCCAGGATAAGTGATTTTTTTTCTTCTCAGCAGAGAAGTTGATTTAATAAGGAAAAATGAACGTGAATGACTCTGCAAGTCTGCAATGGAGTTCAGGGGTGGGGGTGGCCGGTGCATTTTTCCAACCATTCACAGTTGTGTATTAAACATTACCAGGAGCTAATGAGGTACCAGAGGATCAGGGGGAAAAAAGCAAGGATAGTCCTGGCAATTACCATCTGGAGCATTTCATTTCTCCCCCTTAGTGAAATAACAAGGCAGAAATAAAAGGAAAGGCAAAAAAAATCAATGAGCAGATCAGCAGCCCGCAGGCACAGGGGTGCCACTGCCGGCTGGGCAGTGGGCTTCACCCCGAGAGGCCACGATTCAGGGCCACCGCTGCCCCGGGACACCCCCGTGCAGGGCTGGTTTGGGGGATGCCGTCCTGCGGGGGGTGTTGCCACAGCACGAAGGGACGGTTGTGGCATTGCTCGGTTGTGGCATCGCTTGGTTGTGGCATTGCTCAGTTGTGCCGTTGCTTGGTTGTGCCATTGCTCAGTTGTGACATTGCTCGGTTGTGCCATAGCCTGGTTGTGCCATTGCTTGGTTGTGACATCACTCGGTTGTGGCATTGCTCAGTTGTGCCATTGCTTGGTTGTGGCATTGCTTGTCTGTGGCATCGCTCAGTTGCGCCATTGCTTGGTTGTGCCATTGCTTGATTGTGCCCTTGCTTGGTTGTGCCATTGCTCAGTTGTGCCCTTGCTTAGTTGTGGTGTCGCTTGGTTGTGCCATTGCTTGGTTGTGCTGTCACTCAGTTGTGCTATTGCTTGGTTGTGGCATTGCTCGGTTGTGGCGTTGCTCGGTTGTGGCGTTGCTCGGTTGTGGCATTGCTCGGCTGGGCATCGCTCGGTTGTGGCGTTGCTTGGTTGTGGCGTTGCTTGGTTGTGGCGTTGCTCGGTTGTGGCATCGCTCGGTTGTGGCATCGCTCGGTTGTGCCGTCGCTCGGTTGTGGCATTGCTTGGTTGTGCCATAGCTCGGTTGTGCCATAGCTTGGTTGTGGCATCGCTCGGTTGTGGCGTCGCTCGGTTGTGGCGTCGCTCGGTTGTGGCGTCGCTCGGTTGTGCCATCGCTCGGTTGTGGCGTCGCTCGGCTGTGGCGTCGCTCGGTTGTGATGTTTCTCAGTTGTGCCGTTGCTCGGTTATGCCATTGCTCTCCCCTAATCCCAGTGCAGGAGGGAGGAAGGCAGCGGGTGGGAGCCAGGCCCCGGGTGGCAGCGGGCGTTCAGAGGAAGGCTGTGGCGTCTGGGGGAGTCTCGTGCAGAACGGAGCCCACTGGCCCGGCTGTGGAGAGGTGAGGGCAGAGCTCGGGGTCCTTCCCCATCACCCTCAGCAGATGGGTCCCCATGCAGAGCGTTCCTCGGTGCTGGCCCCGGGCTGCCGGCAGCTCAGGGCTCCTCGCACGCCGTGAAGGTGCCGGGGGGGGCGGCCCAGCCGCGGGGGTCCAGC
>NW_010209872.1:434-742 GCF_000695765.1 Mesitornis unicolor | reverse complement strand
CCATAGGGACCTGGCTCCCCTCAGCCCCCTGCCTCTGCCGGGACATCGGCTGTCGAGATCTGGGGCCATGGGCTCCCTGGGTCAGGCCTGGTCCTGCCGGGGTCCCTGTCCCTGTCCCTGCTGGGCGCTGCACACG
Organism: Mesitornis unicolor; assembly: GCF_000695765.1. Lineage (NCBI taxonomy): Eukaryota > Metazoa > Chordata > Aves > Mesitornithiformes > Mesitornithidae > Mesitornis > Mesitornis unicolor. The sequence continues at coordinate 606 of NW_010209872.1, read as the reverse complement.
CTGTGCCTCCCGGTCTCGCCGTGTCTCGGGGTGTGTGAGGATGGCTCAGCCTCCCTGAACGCAGCCACCCTCGCCTGTCCCCAGACCTGGGGGCAGCCCAGGACAGGCCCTGTGGACCCATACCCGTGCGGCTGCAGGTTTCGGCTCGCCCGCCCCCTTGTTCGCGGTCCGT
>NW_010209872.1:0-258 GCF_000695765.1 Mesitornis unicolor | reverse complement strand
CGCCAGCTCCACCTCGTCCCCGGTGCCCCTGACTCACAGCCCAGCCTGTGCCCTGCAGCCCTCACTGTTCTAGGGGGCCGTGTCTGCTCCAAAGCCTCCATCCCTTCACCCGAGACCCCGAGCTGCTGCACCCAGCTCGGTTCTGCGGAGCTTCGGTTCTGGTGCAGCCCTACCTGGGGTTGGGACGTGGGATGGGGTACGTTGTGTGCCCCATGGAGCAGGAGCTTGCCAATGCCACCGCTCGTGTCTCCTCTCGCC
>NW_010209871.1:0-511 GCF_000695765.1 Mesitornis unicolor | reverse complement strand
TCATTTCAGGGTGCTGAAATAGTTGGTCAATATACTCATTAGGCCACTATCTATCACTTAAAAAAAAGTCATGGAGGTTGAAAGAGCTCCTTGACAAATACTAGAAGGCTAGCTCAGTTTAAATCAAGGAGGATCCAGGAAACTGAATTGAGCTTGACAAGCCTGATTGAGTTTTATGATGAAACAATTAGTTAAATGATCAAAGGGAAGGTGGTGGCTGACAGACACTTCAACTGTAGTAAGGCTTTTTGCTTACAGCATTCTTATTTGTAAGCCAGGGAGGTACAGGCTGAGCAGACAGACAGATATACGGGTTGAAAATCACTAAACTCAAAGGTTAGATGTAATGGCTCACCACCAAGTTTGTGGTAGGTAATAAGTAATCCAGAGGTTGACTCTGGAGCCCATACTATTTAATATCTTTGTCAATATTCTGGATGATGACAAAAAGTTCAACTTCAAATTTGTGGATGATACTATGCTGGGGCTAGAGAGGGGTTGATGTAGCACA
>NW_010209870.1:0-9878 GCF_000695765.1 Mesitornis unicolor | reverse complement strand
ATGTTCTGTGATTCTGTGATTCTGTGATTTCGCAACATCTCCATCATTGCACCTCCTCTGTCTCCCATTTTTGTGAACCACAGTCTTGGCTGCATAGAGCAAAATTTATCATAGCTTGTTTTCTATTAACAATGTAAGTTGAAACAACATATTTATTGTTTTGCTTGACACTTTCAGGAAAAGACTTTGTTCTGAAGAGATTTTCTCTTTTCCCTCTCATTTTTCACACTGTAGGAAAATGGGAGAGAGGCAAGAATTCACATTTTTTACTTTTACAAAAATCATCTTTTGATGGGGTTTACCTCTCCTTTCCCACCAACAAAAGCAAAATAAACATTTTTATGCAGATGGAAAAATTATTTGCAAAGCTGTGTTAGTTATAAAAATCTCAATCTTGACCAAAATTTTGAAATATTTTCAGAAAGTTCGCTCGCTCGATACAAAACTTGATGAATTTCATTGATTTGCACATGGAGACAGCCTCTTGTGCCCACTTCCTCTTTCAATTTGAAACGTAAAAACATTTCTGTTTCTTCTTGTAACTCAGTTTGCTACTTTTGTACATTTGATGCACTCTCACTTTAATGTGTTCTCACTCTTCTCTCTGACTATCCAGGAATAAATCTGATTCTAAACCAGCTGTTGTAGAAGTTTAAATATTTTTAATTACAGAACAATGTACATGGGAAATTTGAGGAGAATGTCATAGCTCCTTCCTGCTGCCTTTATTCGTAAATGGTCATTTTTAAAGTAGGTTATTATACTTTTCTTTTTCTACTGAACAAATTTCTCAACTACTGTAAATGATTTGAAGCTAGTATTTTAAATGCAGTGACAGGAATTGCCATAGTTTTACTTCCTTTCTTAAAAAAGGACCCAATCCTTGGAGTTTTACTATTAAGAAAAGCTGTTGGAATGGTAAATTTCTCATTAACAACTAATAAACACAGTACATTAAGGCCAAGTCTTCAATATTCCACCTGTCTTAGCACAAGGAAAGTTTGATAACGTGTTGTAGTTAAGTCAGCTATCCAATAATACTGTTTAAAGCCTAGGAAGCCAGTTATAGTCTTTTCTGGGTGTAAATTAGTGACAGTTTTTGGTTTTCTTTAGCTAAAGCTTTAAAAAGTTCATAAGAGATTGTTGTCTTTCTCTTTTTTCTGTTTACTTTTAAAAGATTGTAAGATAGACGCAAGATCCGATTGATACATGGCCAGATAACAGATGAAAGGGGAAAAATGTCATGCTTCTCACTTATCCACTGTTGTAAGAAGAGCAAGCTAGACTGTGCAGCAGTTTTTGCAATGTTGTGCCTTATTACCGAAACCCAAGCTACCAGCAGATGCTACTGTGCATCACATCTCCTGAGGGATGGCCATAGACTCAGTTTGGTAGAAGAGCTTCAGGCAAAGTAAGCATCAGCAGGGAAGGACACTACCTTAAGGTGTTAAAAATCTTGTGATCACTTTTGTTAAGCAACCAGAACTAGCAGGGCTTGGATTTAAAGTTCTCCTCTGTCTTGTGGTAGACCTGCATCCTACTCCTCTTACATAGGCCCTGGGGAGTGTCCTGTGCTTAACAAACTCAACTGCGAACTTGACACCTTATACTACTTTCCTGACCACAGTAGCACAGAATCTTCAATAAGCAGTTCCTCTACTGGTCATGGCTTCTGTGTGGCCTTCACTGCCCAACACTTCAGCGGAGGCCACAGTTGCTTTTGTGCAAGCCCACAGAGTAACACAGCAATACTCCAGCAAGCTCTGTGAGAGAAACTTCTTCCCAAGGGCTGTGTCAGTGAGCTCTGGACAGGACCAGCATGAGAGTTTACATTTAAGCTGCCACTTATACACAAATGGAAATATTTTAGTTTTGTTGAGATGTATGAAAAATGACATGAAGTTTTGTGCTTCATTCTTTACCGATATGTGCAGTAGTCAGGTGAACTGGAAACAGTATGCAAAGTAAGAACAGCTGTGTAAAAGAATCTCATGTAACCTATGTCCTAGTTTTGCTGTGATAGAATAATAGAATCAATTTGCTGTTCAGCAAAGCTGCATTTCTGAGAGGATCGCAGTGTTCGACATAGTGAAAATAAGTTGGTAAACACTTTGTTTTAGTTTTAGCTGGGATAGAGTTATTTTTCTTCATAGTGGCTAGTATGAGACTTTTTTTTGGACCTGCTGAGAATAAGGTGATAACGCACTGATCATTTAGGTTCTTGCCAAGCTATGCCTACATTAAGTCTAAGTCTCACTGTTTTTCAATTTCTCCAGCTTCTTCTTTACAAGAAGTTAGTCAGGACAGATGACCCAGGCATGACCTGAGTTGACCAACAGAAAGTATTTCATACCAAAAAATGTCACACTATAAACTGGGGAGTTTGCCAGGTACGCTCTCTCTGACTTTGATGGTCACCATCGCCAGAAGGTCTAGCTCACCATTTGGTTCCCAAGGCTTACACTTTCCCTGTTGCTGACTGTCATGTTTTTGCTGGCACATGGCCAGCAACTGCTGTGTGAGCTGAGTTCAACTTTGATTGCTTTATTATTATTGCTTCTATTTTTATTACAATTGACTAGTGTTGTTATTATATTTTATTTTTGTTTATTTCAATCATTAAACTGTTTTTATCTCAACCCACAGGTTGGGGAGGGGGCAGTGAGGGAGCAGCTCTATGGTGTTTAGCTGCTTGCTGGGTTAAACTACAACACTTACTAACAGATATTTTGCTCAGAGTTTTCAACTGCTATCATCAACTAAATTTTGTGGTGAAGGACATAGTTGGGATAATCTAGTCTGATCTTCTGTCGAGTCACAGACTGCAGACTCTGGCCCAATAATTCCTTCGCCAAGCCCACAACATTTGCTTGCACTAAGGTATACTTACTTAATATTCCAAATAGTGCCTCTCTAGCTACAGAAAGTGACCCAGTGAGAACAGGAAGCTAAACAACATTTACTTTGCCATTTTTCCTGTCTCTTATCATTGTATCTCACCTTTTTTTGAAACTACTGATAGATTATGTTCTCAAAAATACACTTAAAATTGAGAATTACTGTTTATAAAATGGGCAATAGAGGTAGAGGGTAGATTAAGTGATCTTTCTGAAGGTCACAGTATTTATGAATAAACCACAAAATAAGCCAATGTTTTCTGCAATCTGTCTTGACACACAATGCTATTTCTTGCAATAAATACAAAACAGATTTTTTTCCGTACTTTAAGATCAAGGAGAATTCCTATCATTCAAAATAGCTCCAACCAGTAACAATAGCCACTCAACATAGTCAAAGTCCTTTTATGAGTCACAATAACAAAACAAGTACCTTTGTGAGCAGCATGAGCAGACTCCATTCATCATAGATAACAGGTTATCTGAATCATCCACCCTTACAATACAGGCTGGCTCATTTTTAGTAGCAGACCGCACATTAATCTTCATTCCTTCAGACAGCATATATTTTAATAACTCTTAAAGGGAAATCTGAAAATAAGAGTCCCAGCTATACATACATCTATATCCATATAAAACAATTTATTAGAAATTAGAATCTTCATTCTGACAATTGAATATATTTTCTCAATTTGCAGCTAAGGCTTCCTGCATGATTTCTGCATGACTACCCTTTTCACAAATTGCAAATGTTGTTGTGAGATAAGGATGGTGAAAAAAAACCATATACAATAGCTAAAAAAACATTTCATTTTTACATTGATGAAACACTACATAACAAAATTTCAGTAATAGAATAAAATGTCATAAAAATTACAATTATGCAAGCATGTAAATATGAATTGGTGTGGGGTCAGGGCTTTCAAAATTCACCCATTCTAAACATGCATTTTTCTTTCAACGAAACAGTGTGTTCTGATGGTAAAGAGCACCAGTGATGTTTTTTCTCCATCATGAAAGCTGTAGCTGTAGGTTTGAAAACAAACCAACTGATCAGGCACTGTCACTTCCACAGGCTTTTCAAAGGCCTTCCTGTTTCTAAAATTTTAGCAAACTTCCTAAAAGTTTTATTAAACCTTAAGTATTTTCAGTCTCCATTTGAAACTACTTCCTTTAATGTAATTGCATCTTTTGATATAAACTGCAGTTTCACATTTTAAAACATAATTTTGTTCATTTTGCATTGTGATGTGATATGACACAATAGGTATAGAAATCCTAAAAGACAGATTTAATAGATCTAGGATCTCTTATCACATCCCTTTTCAGTTCTTATTTGACAAATGGCTTTAAGATGAGCTCTCTTGAGAAGATAAGCCAGAATCTTTTTATCAGTTCCATTGCCCTTTTTATAGAGGTTCTTTCACCTAATTTTCTTTACCATGTGCCTTTTTTTCCTCTTAATAGTTTATTAAGCCTTCATTTTAATAAGCATTCTGTATCACTTCCGATTTCAGGTAGACTGAAGAGCTTCCATTTTCCCCCTTTTTTAATTAAATAAAGTCATTATTTCAAAATATTTTTATTTAACTTATTAGGTAAATCAGTCAACATTTTTCAAATTAACCCATTAGCCATATTACATAAGGCACAATTATTGTCATCCACTACAACACATTCTGTATCATCAATCTATTTTTAGTTATTATTTTCATCTTTTTAATGAGGTAAACACATCATGTGCTTTCTCACACAGTCTCCAGAAGATCTCCAGAAAGCCGATGGAGCACTACTGTTAACATTAACTTCATGCACTTTTCAGGGATTTATTTTAACACAGTTTCTGCCTCTGTGTTATGTATTATTTTTCACAAATCTGCTTATCATATTTGTTTTGGGTATCCCTGTTAATGTTTTTTCTCCTGCTGTGTATGTTTATTTGGTGCAGGTGCCCAGGGGCTGGAAGGGGTTCTGCAGGGCTCCCTGTGAGGAGAGGCCAGTGCTGCCCTGTGCTGGACAGTCACCTGCAACAGTCCCACTACAGGGCACAGATGAGCCTGGGAGAGAGGATGAGGGAAGAAAGGTGGTGTTTTAATGTCTGTCTATTTCTTAATACTCAAATCTATTTTAAATGGCAACAAAATTAATTTTACCCAAGTCAAGTCTCGTTATGCCCATCACGGTAATTGGCAAGTGATCTCCCTGTCTTTATTTCAACCCATGAGCCTTTTTTCTCTCCCCCTCTCCACTGAGGAGGTGATCAAGCAAGCAGCTGGGTAGGCATTTGGCCCTTAACCGAGGCTACCTTAAGACAACACGCTATTGAATATTTCTCCCCACAGACTGTGACCATTGCTTTGCAAGAGGCAGCAGCAGCAGACCTGGTAGAGATGGTTAGAGGTGGCTTTAATGCACAGCCTGCATTAGGGAAATTGCTTTCCATGTGGTGCAAAGTTTATTCCCCATATAGAAGCTGATGGAGCCTCTGGACTATAAGTCTGTCCTTCTGCTGTTGTGAAGCCCCATAGGATATCTATTTTTTTCTAGAAAGGCTGGTTTTAACCACCACAAAACAGTTCCTTCACCCATAGGATGCAGGCTTGATAGCCAATGCTCTATATTTGGCATCTAGCTCTAAGGAGATGGCTAAGACCTCATTCACTCCCACCATGGACATACTTGCTATCTGCAGCAAAAAGATCAGTAATAAAACACTGCCCATTCCCCTTTGAAGACAATTTCTTATCCTGAAGATACGTATATATCTCTGCTTTCCAAGAAAAAAAAAGTCTCTCTCACACATACACACTTTAATTGGTATATAGAAAAACAGAAACATAAAGGCGAGTAATTTCTGTTTCTTCTTAAGAAAGGCAGGTGCCTCCAGTTTTTAGCTCAGTTTAAAAAAAATAAAAGTAAAAAAGAGAGAGATCTGATTGTGTTTAGCAGCAAAGTTTGAAAACAACTTAGTAAGCTTATTAATTAAACAGTTGGTATGGCTGAAGGAAGTAGATTGAGGTAGTCCGAGAAAACGTGAATAGGATCCTTTCAAAAGTTTACATAAATATTACAAAATTGGAGGCATCACTCTGTTTATCCCTGAAGGAAAAAAAAAAAATCATACTTCCATTCAAACTGAGATCTTCGCTCTTTCAACAGAATTTCTATTCCATGACTTTTGACTGCATACACAAAACAGGGAAAAATAGACAGGAACTAATTAAAAGAAATTGAACTATTTGAGCAAGAACCAAGGAACAAACACCCAAAAGGGTACATGAATATCTAGTAAAGAACTATGCATAATATAACTGTCCTCATAGGTTCTTCCATCTACTGTATGTCATTTTTTTTAAAAGAAAAAAGAAACCAACAAAACAGGAGGGAAAAAATATTTCTTTCCACATATCCAAGGAATCCCCAGCTTTTTTCCCATTTCCTGGTAAAGAAATATATAATAATTTTAATATTACTCTGCTAAAATATGTAGTTTATATGATTTTAAATATGACAGGGAAATTGCCTTCTTACCCCAACAAATTAAATGTAGAATTATGCAGTGCCTGTAAACATAATTGTTTTAGACTAAACTCCTTCATCATCCACTATGTGTCTATACATATTGTATTTTAACAAACCTTTAAAAAAATATCAACAGGCCTGAACTTTTAAGTGTCCTTTTTCCAACTCTGGCTGCTCTTTATAAGACTGATCTGTCGGACACCTATTAATTGTTTATCATCATTTAGATTATCCATGCAGTCCAAAAATTACATTGCTTCACAAGAATTTTAATTTATGGTTCTTTTTTTTTTTGTAAATGAAAGTCTTACAAGACATCAATGAGCAAAAGATATGCAGATTTCTTTCATTCTGACTTATTCGAGAGAATGCAAAGCCTTCTTTTCGAAGGGGCATCAGTGTGATGATTGCTGTGTTCCCAGTTAAAGAGAGCCCATCAAATTATGGCATATAGACCAGACAACGGGGGAGTGTAAATGATTGAACTTTTCAGATTTAGTCTGCCCTGTATGGAAATTCAACTTCTGCACTCCTTGCAGTTTTTCTCCCCAGAACAAAGTAGATTCATTATTAATCTGAAGAAGCTCCTGGGGCAGTTTCTTTACCAGTTTTGGTATCTTGATCAAGAATTTAGATAAAATATACCAGGGGACCTTATAACCAAAACAGTATTCTCAGTACTATTTGTATCTTATCAAAGAACTATAATTTTAAAATGTACTTTAGCAGAGAAAGCTGTTCTTTTCAAGAGCACTTAAACTACTAGTTCCGCTGAGACTAAATTGCACTTTTACATTAATAAATGCTGTTTTATATCAGGCTCACAAGCAATGATTTCAACTTCAGGCCAATTACCCATAAAAGCAACCTTGCACGAGTCTGAGTAATTGGGTCAGAATCTGGCTTCACATTTGTAAGCACTCTTGGATTATGAAATTCAAGTACATGTAAGGAGTTAAAACCTAATCCAGGAAAAGCATTCAGGTGTATGAGTGCTCTGTTCAGCTGCATTTTCTTTGCCAAATTAGTGTCGTACCTTCTGGTCTTCAAGAGTGCTAAATATCCTTTTGCAGGTTCTGATCATTAAATATTAGGCATTCCTAGAGACATGCCTGAAATGCCAACTACGCTAGGAGATGATTATATTGTCATTCCTAGCAGTGGGCTGTGCAAGGTAATGCAGTAGGACTGAGGGAAGAGCTAGCTTTGTTTTCCACATAGCCTTACAGCTAGTTAGTTAATCAGTTACTTATCCTGGTACTACATCCCCCTCCCCACTTTTTTTAATTATAAAAAAGTGTTATTTCCCTCAGTAATAATGCACAGATAGAACGTATTTAATACAAATCAGTTATTTCAGAAGAGCCTCAAGCTAGCACTCCATTAAGTAACACTACAAACATGAGCTATGAAGCAAGTAAACACTATGCATACATTTTCTTGTCAGAAGGTTACATTAATGGTAGAAGGCAATTAATGCTGTATGAAAAAAGAACAATCATTGAATCTACCCATAAATATTCCTGTCAGAGTTCTCATTTACATTCATCCCGTTCTATTCCAGCAGTGAAAAGACATCTTACAGCAAGCAGTCCCTGATTGCTAGATTGCATTCTGTCAACTAATGTGTAGTTGCAAATGATCTTATAAGGCCACTCACATAATATAAAAGCCTGCAGGTCAGCAATAAATTCCAGCAGCTAATCTGGACCTAGGAAAACATCTTTACATAACAGAGTAGAGCTTTACTTACAGGCCACATCACTCACCATGTCAAGAATTTCACAAAGGTACAAAACCCAAAACTGTACTTGAATTTTATAAATTTAAATAATCTACAAGAATGTAATGCATAAGTGGAATACTCCTCTAGACAACAGAATGCAAAAAAGACTGAAAGCCCAAGTCAATCGGGAGAATTTACAGAAGAGCTTACTAAGCACAATTTCATAAATGGAACCAAAAAAACCCACTCATTCAGAGAGCTTTCAGCATATATCCCAACAGCATTTGTAATTAGCCTACAGTCACACTTCCTCTGACATCTGAATTCATTAGGACTTCATCAGGACTTTCTTCTGCCTCAGAGGAGATTTCAGTGAAATATGACATGTACATATGTTGGCCCTGCAATACAGAACTCAGGTGCTGGGTTATGTGTGACATCAGCTGCATGAAAAAATAGCATTTACTAAAGTAACTGCATGAAAAGATTTATGGATATGAAAGAAAAAAAAAAGGTAAGCACTAATACCGATTCATGACTCCCTTACCTTGGACAAAGAAGTTAATTGTTGGATCCTTAAAACAGTCCTGTATTTTTATTTAGTGTCATCAAAATGTTGGTGTTAGGAGAGGGTGAAATAGACTGTTGATGTGGCAGCAGAAATATATTCAGTCTGCACTGTCAATGCTGAGACTTTTAGATTCTTACCTCCCAATTCTTCTCCACAACAGAAAGCTTATTTATTTAGTTCTAAGAAAGCCCAGGTTCTCAGCAAGCTGATATTTAAATAATATTACATGTCATGACACTCATAGTTCATATGCGAGAGCTGGCAACTCTGCAACCTGTAGAACTGCATGGAGCTGCACTTAAGCATGTACATATTAATTGAAGATTTGGGCTGTAGTTTTCCCCTATTCCCACATTTTTCAAGCATCATGCTGTAGAGGAAAGGTTATAGTTCTATGCATTCACTCTTTCATTAGAATTCAGATAGTCTGTAGATTGTACTTGATTTGCTTGAAAAACACCAGAAATATCACATTTCTGGTCTTCTCGTCAAGAGTTCTGTGCTCATGTCAAAACCAGATCTTTTTAAGGTTACTGTTTAGAGGAATAACATCGGCACAAGTCAGAGAAATGTTCAATATCTCTACATTCGTAATTTTTTTTTCCTAAGGAAGAAAAATGAAGTCAGACTTACTTCTCAGCATGATAATTTTATTTCTCAATAGTTTATTGTCATCTGTATATAATTGTATAAGTTCATATCAAAGAGTAAAATCTATATAAACATTTCAAGATCAAAAAGTTAAGCTATCCCTTACTGTGGATTTACCATCACTGTTTTTGTCTCCTGTCACAGATTTCTGAACTGACAGTTGTCAGAAGACTTTAAACTCTCCAAATTCTTGCACTGACACCACATTCCCCAAGTGAAAAACTTATATCCAATTGTGGCACAAACTCTGAGGAGAAAAAATATTTACTATTTACACGAAATAAGATTATTATATGTCACAATGTAGAACCCATTAATCCTAGTGCCTCCTGGATGGCATGGCTTTCTATCCCATACAATGCTGCATCTCTCATCCCAAAGATCTGACCTTATAAAAAGCAAGTCCCTTATCATCATTTTCTGAAGAAAATATGGGGTTTTATAAGGCAGCTGAAGGCCTTTCTGAACCTCCACTGCCAAGTTTAACTTAAAAAAAATTATATATATATAG
>NW_010209869.1:1846-3452 GCF_000695765.1 Mesitornis unicolor | reverse complement strand
TGCCCATACCCCACAGCGGCTGAGTCACCATCCACGAGGTGCGTGTTTGGGGAGGATGGCACCTCGCCCGCGCGCTGCGGGGACAGCCAGGAGGTTGGCACCGGCGCCGAGCATCGCTCTCCGCGGGCAGGACCTGGCAGGGATGCGGGCAGGGCTGATCCTTCCCTCCGACGGAGCTGAGCCTGCGCCGTGCCTCCTATTGCCACAGCCTCGACAGGTTGGGCCGGTCCCCGCGGAGGTGGGCGAGTTCGTGGGAGCGAGACAATGCTGCCATCCCCTTTTTCCGGCGGTGCCGTCCCTTTTCCCGGTGGCTCCGGGGCTGACATGGTGCTGGAGAGGCTCAAGGCCAAGCTGCAGCGCTGGGGCAGGCAGCTCTGCTACTCCCTGCTGCTGCTGCTCTATGCAGCGTGGCCTGCCTGCCTCACCCCTCCTCTCCGTTACAGGCTGGTTTTTGGGATGCTATACCCTGCCTATGCTTCCTACAAGGCCGTGAAGACCAAAAACATCCGGGAATATGTGAGTAGGGGGTGCCTGGGCAGCTCTGTCCTGGTTGTGCTGGGATAGGGTATTATAAGCATCAGTTTTCTATTCGGGAAAGCTGCATTTCTGCAAAGGCTGTGCCTCATTTAATGGGAACGGGGTTGATCAGACACTTGGGTTTGGTTTTTGGCGAGCCCTGGCATGTGGTGATCGAGGTCTTGTAGCAGTTTTGAGTTAAACATGTGAAGAAGCTGTGGGGAGTGAAAACCCAGGGCAGTTTGACTCCAGATTGACCAGCAGAAATCATTTCAGACCATAAACACCATGCTTACCGTAAATTGGGGAGGCTGTGGGGGACGGCCCTCTTTCCTCGATGGCTGTCATCTCAGGAGGGTCTCCCCCATCATTCTACTCCCATGCATGACCATCACAGCTTGTGACCACTCTATCAGCCCAGAATAATTCTGTATACTTTTACATTAATACTGGTTTTTTTTCTCATTATAATTTTATTAAATCTCTTTCTGTTTCAACCTGTGAATCTCTTTTCCTTCTCTCGATTCCCCTTCCTGGGTGGGGAGGACTCATTGGGTGACTGAACAGCTCCCTAAAAGACACTGAGCTCCTTGCCGTGCTGACGGGCTGTCCCGCTCCCTGCAGGTCCGCTGGATGATGTACTGGATCATCTTCGCCCTCTTCATGGCCACCGAGACCTTCACCGATCTGCTCATCTCCTGGTGAGGCTGGGGGGACCAGGTCTGTGGGGTCTGATGCTACGGGCAGAGACACCAGATTCCCTGCAAAGGGGCAGCAGATGCCCTGGGACTCCCCCAACATGTGCTCACCCCCATTTTCTCCCCCTCTCCATCAGGTTTCCCTTCTACTATGAGATTAAGATGGCCTTCGTCATCTGGCTGCTGTCCCCCTACACGCGGGGGGCCAGCCTGCTCTACCGCAAATTCGTGCACCCCACGCTGTCCCGCAAGGAGAAGGTAAGGGCTGCCTGGTTTTGGGGGGCTGGGTCCCATATGCCCTGTGGGGAGGTCTCAGCTCCCACCAAGCAGGACCCTGGGGTCCCTGGGCACCCAGCACGGCCGCGGTTGTCTCGGCAGGGGGCCCAACCCAC
>NW_010209869.1:0-1805 GCF_000695765.1 Mesitornis unicolor | reverse complement strand
AGAGGGGGCCCCACCCGGGCAGCCACCGCCGCGGTCCAGGCAGCCACCAAGGTACTGGGTGCTCTACATCCATGAGGATGCTTTGGGATCCTGGGAGGAAGCTGCTGCCCCAGCGTGGGTGGTGTGGGTGGCAGGAGCTGGGTCTCTGGGTGCAGAGCCCTGCCTGGGGAGATTGCATCACCTTGGCCACATTGGGGTGTCTGGACCTACATTTGGGGCTCATTTCCATCCTTTCTGTCCCCCCATCAGAGTCAGGGTGCATTGGTCGGGCGTCTCCGCAGCTTCAGCATGCAGGACCTGCGCTCCATCCCCGACGAGACCCCTGTGCACTACCGGGACCCCCTGTACCTGGAGGAGCAGGAGAGCCACCACCAGCAGCTGCTGGGTGAGATGGGAAAGGGGGATCACAGAGGTGGGCGGCTCAAGGGGGAACCGTGATGGGAACTATCATGTGCCTGCCATGTCCCCAGCCTACAGCAGCCCCTTGGCCAGCCGGGTGTATGAAAGTGAGACGGAGGACGAGGAGCTGTGGTCAGACTTGCAGGTCTCGCCGGTGCCATCACCCCGAAAACCCATCTCCCGCAGCCAGAGCCTGCGCACGGTAAAGAGGACAGCGTCGGCCAAAGAGGTAATGGGGAGCAGGGGGGTGACGTGTGGGGGTGTTTGGCTGGGGTGAGAGGGTCCTGACCCATCCGTCCCCCTGCCCAGGGCTCTTCCCGAATCCTGCGCAGCCGGATGAGGAAGAGAGCGGCTGTGCCGGAGCAGGACTGCTGATGGCCACGGAGAAACCCTTTGCCACGAGTCTTAACGCCCGTTCGCTGCTGCGGCACTGGGAGGGGGACACGGTTGTGCGTCCCCGCTCCTGGGGAGGGGGCTCCCTCCCAGTTACACTGTAAATGCCTCCTCTGACCTCTACACTGTGCACCCCCGGGCTGCACCCCCAAAATGCCCCGTTGGAGGTTGGCGCTGGCGCCTCTCCCATGGGGTCTGACCCCTTTTTCTCCCTCCACTATGAACACTATAGGCTCTTCTGGGCCCCTCTCCTGCTGCTACGATGCCTTAACCCCCCACACCCCCTTCCCTTTTTCTATCTGAAACCAAAGACACAGCCCTTGGCCAGGGCTCCCCCCTTCAGCTGCAGACTGACACCCCCATACTTGAAACGGGGGTGTCTGTGCCTGACCGTGCCTTGCCCGGCGTCACACAGTTTTTAATGTTTTCTTGTCTATGGAAAAATAAACGTTACGTCAGACTTTCAGAAACGGGAGTCGTCCCCTTTGCTTCAACGCCGTCCCCTGTGTGGGACCCTCTGGGGTGCACAGGGCTGTGGGAGGGAGCACTGGGGTGGGTGCTGGGGTCTGGGGCTGTACCTCACCCCCTCCTGGCAGTAACCGTGTCCCCATGGAGCACAAAGCAGGGTGGCACGAGGTGACAGCGCTGCTGGCCCCCAGGAGCCCTCCTGTCACCCCGTGCCCTGCTCTCTGCCATCAATCCCCTCGCTCCCAATCCTTCCTTGCCCTCACCCCTCAGGACACCTTTTATTTTTAACCCCTGGCTACTTTTCTGCCCTTTGGGGGGGGTCTTCCCAGGCCTCGCAGCCGTCCCTTCCCTGTACCTCCCCATGGCAGCGGGGTGGCCCGGGACAAGCAGGGGGTGTTGGAGCGGACAAACAGGGGGTGTTGGAGCGGCTTAAGTGCAGGTGGCTGGATTAGCCCCATAAAACTGTCTCAGAGACGATTACTTAAAGCAGCGAGGAAGGAAGGCAGGGTGGGGACAGCGCCAGGGCCAGGGGGCTGCCCGTAATC
>NW_010209868.1:0-5187 GCF_000695765.1 Mesitornis unicolor | reverse complement strand
CCATGAGCCGTGCAATGACTGCCCGTCTTTATCGTGTCCTGTTGCCCCTGCTTTCTCTTTCCTCACTCCAGCCTTTGGCAAACAGCAGCAGGCAGGTGTCAGGTTGTGCTGAAGGACAGTTGCAGTCCTGTGTAGGTGTGGGGTCACTGCTTCTGGGTGGTGGCACTCGTTTTTGATGGTAGTGTCAAGGTCCTCATGAGGGAATGACAGTAGAAGACCATAAAAGCACCACAACTTCTGTGTGCATCCCCAACACTGCTTTATAGTCCAATAAAATGTTCTAAACGTCTGCCTTGACACTTTTTCCTTAACTTCGTGCTCTAATGCAGAGTCCATACTTGGGCCCAAATATACAGGTCCGTAAAGGGTAGGAAAATGTATGAACAGTGTTGTATTCAGAATTAAGATTTGGTGGGTGCTTCCTTACTGAAAGTGCAAAGACAAACCATGGGTGTGAGAAGCAAAGGTGACTCACTGTGGGGATGTCTGCCCGAGGTCAGACAGCTGGACCTTGTCCGGGCAGGGGGAGAAAGGCAGGGGAAGGCAGCTGCAGTGGCTGAGGCATGCGGAGAACAGCAGCCTGCCCTGCAGACTACACACTTCTATGTATGTGGTATGTGTTGCATAAAGCCCCTGTAGGAGCTATGACATAGGCAAATTGTATAATAGATACATGAATATGTATGAAAGTGTATGTCAGAAGTAATTTCATTCTAGCTCTTCACAGTTTAAATTTTATTTGCAGCTATTTCAACCTGCCTTACCATAGCATGAAAATAGGAATTAAGTGGAGCTTTTCTCAAAGACATGAGGTATGCCATCATGCATTTTTGCACCTGATTCTTCTTCCCTGCATGAATCACTGAATGTTACTGTTTCTGCTAATGTGGGCATATAGACATCACGAATTTACTTTACATTTTAGACCATCTGTATGGATGTATGCATGCATGAGCATGGTAAGAGTTGGTTTTGTTTTTTTTATGCACATGATTTATTCTTGAAATTTATTTTAGGTGAATGCATACCAAAAAATCATGAGTAGCAACCCATTTCCCTCTGAAAACAGGGCACATTATATTGGTTGGCAATTGTAATTATAGAAAACCAGAGAGATTCTTCCATCCATTAAAGCATTTTAATGGAGTTTTGTTTTCAACAAAGTATTATAAATATATTACGCAATCATTAATATATGCAACTGTAGCTTTCCATAAAACGGTTTTCATTTTGGAGTGTCATTTTAAACCTCAGCTGAATAGATATTTGAAACAGTAGATTAAAATATTCAGAGAAGCTTTTGATTATAGTATTTAGAAAGTAGATACTCTGGATCTATTATTCTGTTAAGCTTTTTAAGTAGATTTACTGCGGATACTGTATTAGAAACTGCAAGACTTAGATGATGCTCAGTTCCCAAATTTATCCCAAGACAAAGATCCTCCACATCTTTTTATTACATGGGCATCTATCTTAGCATTGTAGTCTCTAAGCAGTCTCTCACCTACAATATCCGTACAGGGAACTTTCAATAGAATATAAAGCTGGATTAATTTTTAGATTGTCATATGTTCTTCTTTAAAGCATGGGATCATTTTTTTTAAACTAAAAAGTTAAACAGCATCTCTACATAAACAATGCTCTTCTGTTTAATTAATTTTTAAAAGGCGTAAAAAGGCAAGAAGTAACAGAGATTTTACTTTGTATGGTGGCTGATGAGACAATACTGTGGTTTTTTTTTAATACTTCACTTTTTGGTTATTTGTCTTCTGACAGTAACTTCGTCCTTTTCTTTCTGTATTCTTCAAAGGATTTTAAAGATGGTATGGGAAAGAAACAGACCAGAACTAAATAATATAATGCTAGCGACATCTAAGGTTTTGCACCTCAAGCATCCTAGTCCAGTGGCACACTGGACAGTGGCAGTACTCCTGAATACTCTTGTCTGCAGAGGACTGTTTTCATGGGCCGGGAATTTATTTTCATTGCTAATCACTGTGTCACAATGTGTTAACATTTTTGAAACATGGTGTTGTAGCTCTCTTTTGTACATAATTACTCTGAGCTATGTATTTTCACCAGGTGCTAACATACAAGGGAGACAGTTTAGTTAAATATCTAATTATTTTAACCAGCAAACACTGCAGTAGTCATGAACATCAGTTCAGATTTTCAGTGACTGTTTTGATTATATTACCTCCTTTTCATTTGCCAACACTCACAAGACTGGGCTTTTCGTTAATATACCAAATGCTGGATCATGAAATGCACAGAACAAAGCAGTGATTATTTGATAATTTGCATGAAAGGGAAAAGGAGAAATCTGCCTGAGGTGATGGCAGATAGTAATTCAAATAACATATGTGATCACAAAAGCTAACCTAGAGTGAGAGTGCTGCCCATGAGATAGCTAGTATCATCATTCTGACTTATCTAGATGTAGAACAGTGTAATTTTAGGACATTTTTCAATATTTGTAACACAGTTTGTTTTTTGCCCAAAACACTAATTTTTCATTGAAGATAATCAATAACTTTCAGGGCAGCATACTACATATAAGAAACCTTAAATTAACAAAGGCATAAGGAGACAGCTGGTTTGTATGCTACTGAGTTGTTTTGGTTGAGTGAATTCTGTAATGATGGACACATTAACAAAGCTGTTTCTTAATTTTGCACTAGAGGTCTAAATAAGTGAAAATAATAAAAATGCAATATTAACTTTTATTTCACCAGTTCAATGTATGTATTGGGAGCAAATATTTTGTGTACTTTCAAAACTTTCAAAGGGTAGGCTGCTCTATAAAATGAACAAGTAAAATTCAGAAGTAGAAGTGTAAGTTAAGAGGGAGAGTAATAAGACTAAGAGAGTGAACTAATGATCATTGTTCATCTCGTGATTTTTAGACCAAAATACAAATAATTTCAGTTTTTTATTTGAGGAAATAAATGTTCTTTCTCAAAACAAAATGCCAGCCATTTTGAAATATCTACACATCTTGACAATGTTTTCTCTCATGTTCTCTTCCTTAATGTCAAATACCTTTCTTTTTCCCCCTGACCTTTTAGAACACAGTATTTCTGTTACTCCTGCGTGCTGTTTGACTTATCTTGGAATTGGACGTTGGATGCAGAGAAAATGAAAAAGAGAGTCACAGGTCTTTCACTAAGCAATAAAGGTCAGTCACTCTGACTCAGGCTCTCATGTTTCCAAGTCTGGCTTATGCTTGCGAAATGTAAATGTTGAGGTATGCCTTCTTTAGACTTTTTATTAAAAAAAAATGCTATGGGATCTTTATATTTGACTAGGTAAACAGGAAATGTATAGAACGAGAAAATGGTGTCTGAAGATCTCATGACTGTTTCTTTCTAATGTCAAATTTAAACATTATTTCATCAAGAAAGCAAGCATAAATTAGCAAAATTCAGTTCTGAGATGAAACTAGACATTCTATTGAGAGCATATGTGGCACTGAAACAAGACAAAATGTGTCTCAAGCACAGATCTCAGATACATACCCATTAAAAAAAAATCTGTGGGGACTTCTTGTCAGGCTCTAAGACAGACAAAATACATGGAATCTTATCATGGGGTAAACGATGGAAATTGTACTTGCAACATATGAAGATACTTCACTGCTGTATAGATGCTTGGTTTTTTGACCTTGACAGATTCCACAAGTCCTTAAAATCCCAACAGACAAGACTCACATGTCAGGCTGCATGACAGCATGCCGCTGATGCATGAACTGGAGATGTCACAGTGGGGAATGAGAAAAGAGTGGCTAAAAGAGCAAGTCTGATGCTCATCACATGAGACTTGACAGGTCTGCATTACAATGAAAGACAAGTAAACGGTTCCTGTCAGTGATTTTTTTGCTTTTTCTGGTTCTCAGTATAGGAGATACAGTCGATCTCTTACAGTCGATCTCTTCCCTGTTAAACTTTGCAACCAATAAAACTGTAACAGAAAACTGAAAAGCGGCTTTTCATTTTGTAGATAAGGGACCAGCGTAAATCGCCACAGTTCTGCCATTGATGGAAATAAGCACAGGGGCAATCTGTCTTTGCGCTGTTGTTGCCATGGCTACTGGGTCACAGCACCAGATGTGCCATCACATTTCCTGCATCCTCGTATTCTACATGCAGTGGTTTTGTTGGAATATAGGAAATGGAAAACTTGCATTGTGTTTCTAATTTCCTACACTGTCTTGTCGGCAGTAAGCTTGCCCAGGACTGTGGAGATCAAACAGATATTTCATACACCTCCCTTTGAAGGCATCTGCCTTTGCTATGTATCCCGTGGCTGAAGAAAAAAACCTCTTAGTCCTGACTCCAGTCACCACCTAATCTGAGCACTCGCACCACTAGGCATCAGCATGTCCTGTGACCTCTGCAGACTAGGTACAGACTACTCCCTGGAACTGAAGGTGGCAGTACTATAAGTCTTCTGGAACAGTTTTTGGTACAAAGTGTAACTTTAAGAATCTTAAAAGCGTCTGCTCATCTGTTTCCTGAAGAAGGACTTTAAACTCAGAGTTTGCATACCATTCAATAAGAAAACCAAAACAGTTTATGTCATCATAATGGGCAGGTTATAAAGCTTACAGAAATTATGGAACTAAAACCCATGCTTGGAAGTGTGCATTTGTCTGTAGAAATATATAGTAGCAATGCGTGCATAACCAAATTTTAAAAATGCACTTGAATTGCAGATTAAATGTATTGCTTATGTAATACTTTTGCAATAAGCTTTCTATTCATGGGGAAATGTCATCATCCTAAGCTTTCTGTGTAGCAGAAGAATGGTTCTTCTACTGTCCCTGTATTTCTGTGCCATTAATCACAAGATCCTAGACAAGGGGAAGCTCTGATGGGAGAAAAGAGCATGCATTAGTTTCTGTCAAGCATGGAAATTCTTAAATGTGGCAAACAAAATAGAGATTTGTCAGATCTATGGTGTACCACATCAAAATTCGGGGTGGTCATTGGATGACACTGATGGCTCAGTGCTGACAACAGCTCAGATCAATCAAGTGACCTAGAGAGAGGGGTTCTGGGACTGCTGAGCTGGTAGGAATTTTCATATAGTTCCTCCTGTCAAATCATTTGTGTTTTGCCAAAATAGTTATTAAAACAGCATAGCAGCAAATGTTGGGAAATGAATTCAGCTGTTTTAAGTTCTGCA
>NW_010209867.1:351-1467 GCF_000695765.1 Mesitornis unicolor | reverse complement strand
CAAAAACCCCCAAAAAACCCCAAAAACGCCCCCAGAAAACCCCCAAAACAGGGGTGACTCTAATTAACCACTGATTACTCACTAATTAAGCCTGAATAACCAATGATCACTCTTTTAGCAGTAATTAAGCATTAATTACCCTTTAATTAACCTTAACTTTGATTAATTATTAGACGTAAGTAGTTTAATTAATCCTAAATAACTTAGTCTAATAATTAATAATTAATTGTAATAATTAATTTGCTGCAATTAACTGCAATTAATCTCAACTGTAATTAGTCAGTGATTAACCATTAACTTGCTTAATTAGTTGGAATTAAATGCTAATTAATCTTTAATTTACCACTAATTTAGTACTAATTTACCACTAATTCGCCACTAATTGACCGCTTAATTCTAATTAATGTTAATTAACCACTAGTTAACCCTAGTTAACTACTACCTGCCCATTAATTAACCTTAATTAGCACTAATTAACCACTAATTAATCTCCAAAACCCTCCAAAACCACCACAAAAACCCCCAAATTCACCCCCCCCACATTCCAGACCCCCCAATTCCCCCTAATAACCCCTGATTAGCTCCTAATTAACCCCTAATTAATGCTAATTAAGCCCTAATTAATGCTAATTAAGCCCTAATTAACGCTAATTAAGCCCTAATTAACGCTAATTACCCCCAATCAGAGCTGTTCTCGGCCGGGCCGCACAGCCAGCTGCAGCGCTGGGACGGGGGTGACCCTCATTAACCACTGATTACCCACTAATTAGCCACTAATTAAGCCCAAGTTTGATTAATGACTGACAGTAATTAAGCTAATTAACTCTATATAAGTAGTAGTTATTATAATAATCCTGATTAACTACAGATTAGCAACTTATTAATTGTAATTAGTCATAGTTCTGATTTTAATTAGTTCCTAATTAATGTAATTAATGGTAGTTTACTACTAGTCAGCTATTAGCCTCTAATTAATCTTTAATTAACCGCTAATTAACCACTCAATAACCATTCAATAACCACTCAATAACTACTAATTTACCACTAATTCACCTGTAATTTGCCAGTTAACCTTGATTAACGCTGATTAACCCTAATTAATCTTTAGCTAACTAC
>NW_010209867.1:0-244 GCF_000695765.1 Mesitornis unicolor | reverse complement strand
CCAAAACCCCCCAACCCCCCCCAAAACCCAACTGCCAAGCACCCAGACCGCCCTAATTACCCCTAATTCCCCTTAATTAACCCCTAATTAACGCTAATTAAGCCCTAATTAACGCTAATTACCCCCAATCAGAGCCGTTCTCAGCTGGGCCGCGCCTCAACGGGGAGCCCCGGGAGCTGCAGCGCTGGGACGGGGGCGACGGCGCCGACGACTTCGACCTGGACTCCGACCTGGTGGGTGGGGG
>NW_010209866.1:0-217 GCF_000695765.1 Mesitornis unicolor | reverse complement strand
GATGAGGATGACGAGGATGGGGATGAGAACAAGGACAAGGATGGGGACGAAGATAAGGATGAAGATGGGGATGGAGAGGACAAAGATGGGGACAAGAACAAGGATGGGGCCAAGGATGGAGATGAAGATGAGGATGACGATGGGGATGGGAACAAGGATGAGGATGAGGAGGACAAGGACGGGGACAAGGATGGAGATAGGGATGAGGACGCGGCCG
>NW_010209865.1:21153-27100 GCF_000695765.1 Mesitornis unicolor | reverse complement strand
CTGACATTCTGGGATTCTGTGATTCTGTGAACCTCCTGTGGTTCAGTTTGTGCCTGCTGTCCCTTGTCCTGTCACTGGGCACCGCCGAGGAAAGCCTGGCTCCCTCACCTTCATTCCACGCATGAGGTATTTACACACATTAATAACAGGCTCTTGTATATCTTCCCCCAGAGCTGTGTAGTCACTTTTGACACTGTCTAGGTTGCTCTCGGCAGTGTCATTGGTGCCCATGTTGAAGAAGATCAGAGGTTAACAGCCAGAGGGTCAGACAAGCTCTGGCAACCCCTCCACAGCATCCCAGAGACAGGCCCCATGGAAACGAAACCCAAAATGATCAGGGCAGCTTCTGTCCCCGACAGCAGGGATTCACCCACTCACTGCTTCTCTCCGATGGCCTTGAAGGGCGTAAGGTTAGGTGGCCTGGATCCTTTCCTTGAGAGCACATCTGGCTGCTCCTCATCTCTGAGGGCGGTGAGCCTATTTCGCAGTTGTACAGAGTTAGATGGAGCAGGAGCTTTCCTCTTGATACTAGAACTCACCAACCTCCGTTCTTCCCCTTGTCCAAAGGATTTGCTTACTTTGATAGCACAAGTAGACCCTGCCTACTTCTCTATTGAAGGTGGGACTGAGCGTCCTTGTCCTGTTGTGTCTCAGAAGGTGTCATTCACCTCCCTCTGATGCTCTGCGGCCTGCTCAGCGCTCCCTCAGCTCCACTCCTTGGCACCATTGCTCCTCCAAGATGGCAAACTTCCTGTGGGACAGAGGGATTTTGCTCCTGGCCCCGGGTGCTCCCCGCAGCCTGGGGCCTATGGGGCTGCATCCAAAGTTCCACCTGCATCAACGCCTCTGCCCCGACTGAGGCAACTGGGCCTGCATCTGCTGGAGAAACTGCCCCATGATGCCCCAGCACCATACCTGAAACTGGTTTTGCTGGTGTGAACTCAATAGAGGATGCCTTCTTCACACTGCACAAACTGCTGCCTCTAGGAGCTGTGCTCTGGGCCTGGGTCTAGCACGGGGCTCTCCTGAAGCACAATGGACCTCCCTGCTTCAACACAGGCCCCAGACACCCAAGGTCAAGGGCAGCTCATTAGGAGCTTCAGGCCCACAGCTCGGTGTGTTCCCAGCCCCTTCCTTGTCTGGCTGAAATGGACACCCTCGAGTTTCTCCAGTGGTTTCCAGGCATTCCCCATAGATCCTGGGCCTTGTTCCCACAAGGTCCAGGATCTCCCAGAGCAGAGTGTAAAGGCTGCTGTGCAAACAGCTCCCTCCATTAGCATGGAGAAGGCTTTGGAGAGCTTGAGGATACCCATCTGACCATTCAGGAGATAGGGCAAGGAGAACAAGTTCACACCTTGAGCACTGTGTCCAATTTTGGTCCCACCTATACAAAAATTTCCTGTGTGACCTGTCTAGGTGATCCTGCTCTGGCAGGGAGGTTGGACTGGGTGATCTTTCGAGGTCCCTTCCAACTCCTAATATTCTGTGATTCTGTGAAAAAAGGTGCGGACAGGTTGGAAAGGGTCCAGAGAAGGACCATGAGGATGATCAGAGGACTGGAAGAGCTGCCCTATGGAGAAAGACTGAGAAAATTGGGCCTCTTCAGCCTTGAGAAGTGGAAGCTTAGTGGGAACCATATCACCATGTACCAGGACATAAAAGGTGGCACCAAGAGGATGGAGACTCCCTTGAACAAGGAGTCCCATGGAAAAGACGAGGGGTAACAGACACAAGTTGTGTCTGGGGAGATTCCCATTGAGCTCCAGAAGAAATTTGTTTGCCATGAAATCAATCAGGCATTGGAACAATCTATCAATGAGATATTGGAACAATCTCCAGGGGAAGTGGTGAATTCACCTACTCCGGTCAGTTTTAAGAGTCATCTTGACAGGTGCTGACTCATTTAAATTATACTTCTACCTTGAGAGGTTGGACTGGGTGATCCTTGTGGTCCTTTCCAACCTGGTGTTCTGTGATTCTGTGATTATGGAAATAATGATCCTTTGAGTTGAGATGTGTTTAGCTGTATAATGAACCTCACCAGCCAACTCACAACCTGGTGTAACTGGAGGGCACTTTGGGACTTGGTTGCTCCTATTCTTATACAATTTGTTATAATTATTGTTATTTCAGCTTGATTTATTTTACTTATTAAGTAATCTTTATGTCAACCAGATGAGTTTTTCACTTTTGCTGTCTTCATTCTCTTCTCCACCTCACCAGGAAGAGGGTGAGTTGAGTAAATGGCTTAGTGGGGTTTAGCTGCTTGCCAAGTTATATACAACAGAAAAGCCACTTCAGTCCAAAGACACAAGAATACCCTGAAAAAATCTCCCTGCAAAGCTCCCGTGACCTCTGTGCTGCACTGGGCTTTTCACAGACCACTCCTGGTTGCCATGTTATAGTCACAAGAAAATTCTGGCCGATTAAAGTGGGTATTTGTTTCAGCAGTAGAGCTAAAAGAGCTCTTTGACCGATCAAGGTAATTAAAGTGGGTTGATGATTATGTAGTTAGAATAGGTATCTGTTTAAACTACAGAGTTAAGAAAAAGATTGCAAGATATATTTGTATAAGCACTTAGAGAAGGCACGTACCATGCTCGAGAGAAGAATTAGACAATAGCATGAGGGTATAATAATAGCTGTGGTCAGACCACCATAAGAATAGGCCTTAACTTTTCTTTTTTTCTTTATGTCAAAATTCTAGGGGTAATCCAATGTCTTATGTGACATGATAGCGGGGAACAAATCAAGGTGAGGGACAGAGTAAAAGGTGATGATCTTTTGCATGCTCGTATGATTTTGCTTTGCTAAAAATGTATCAGTAGGCTGTGAAAATGTATGGGCACTGGAGCACAATTAGAGGAGCTAGCCTCTGTGCGTCCCCAGAGCTGCAATAAAGAAATGCCTGTTTATCTGCAGCTGCGTAGATAAGTTTTTCTCATCATGATTGTGACCCCGTCAACAACCACACCAAGATGGCATCTGCTGCCGGGGGAAGGAAAGAGAAAAACCACTGCAGTGGTGCAGCCCTCTCTGCCCAGTGACCAAGGCTCTCATTTGTGATGGGAGGAAAGGCATGAACTGGGTGTTGGTGTTCACTGGGGACATTCAGTGTTGACACTTCCCAAGAACCACAATGTGGGGCTGAATGGCTCCAGGGAATGGCCATAGGAAAAAAACCTCTTTAACCCCTTTCTTAAGTCCAGCCAAGGGCACCAGGCCCTTCAAGTTACTGGTGTCTCCATGATAACATGTGTGAGGAATCAGTGTCCTTAACAGTGGTTGTTAGCAGATGGCTGTCTATGTGATGACCCTCTAGACATCGTATGAGCCTGCACCGTCAGTGCCAGGACAGCAGTAAGGCTAACACACGTTTTGATCCCAAAACAGAGCTTGGACCGGTCCCTGGTGCAGGTTTAGCTGCTGCCAGGTTACCATTCCCAAACATCAAAATTGTACTGGGAAGTAACAAAAGATGCTGGGAAACTGCTTTGCTTTATTACTAAAATTAAGAGGCGATCTGAGTGTGGAATACCAACAGAGCTGATTTTCTACCAAATAGTAAGGGTGCAATGCATTAATGTGCCTCATAAAGCACAAGGAAAAATCTCAGGGGAAGAATTTCCCTTGAAAGTGTTACCAAAGCACCACGCAGCACAGCGACACCCAGCCCCGCAGCCACGCAGCAGTCTGATAGCAATTTGATAGCAGAGCTTTTGTACCTGCTCTAACTCTTCTCAGAAAGACAATTACGGTATGCAAAATCAAAAGGCTGCGATTGATGGGCTGAATGCTCCTTTCCAAATATTGTGATTAACTCGCACATTCCGCTGTTTTAACGGCCCCCATTGCTCACCAGCTGATGAAGCTGTGCTGATGCTTCGCGAGACACAAGGCAGACGTGGTTACCTCTGTTCTGTGCTGCCAAAACCTCTCTGGCCACCCACAGTGACCAGTACTTGCCCACCACCAAGCCACGCTTTGCAAGCAGGGCTCAATGCCCCAAAATCCCACCCCTGTCACACCCCAGGTCCTGCGGGCTCCCAGGATTCGCTGTTTTCCATCTCCTTGGGCATGGAAATCCACGTTCATTTTTCGATGTGTTTTACACTGAACATAAACAGGGGAAACAGGCAGTACCCAAGCTGTGGGCAGTTTATCCATGTCTCGGTGAAGTTTCTGGATCAGAAAGTGACATCTTCCATGATTATGTTTTCCATTTCTGCCAAACAGTGACAAAAAATGACACACGGAAATTAATAAAAGGATTTGTTTTTTTCTCCCTTGGCATTTAGCTTGGTACTGCTCTGTACAAGGATGCCTATTAAATTATACAACGGTTGTGAATAAGTGTGGATTTTAAGGCTGAAATAACATTAGTGATGAGTACCTGCTCTTGGTTGATGATCCTAGAGATCTTTTTCAACCTCAGTGATTCTGTGACTGTACGATTCTTACTGCTCATGGTTCCAGTAACAAAGCAACCACAGGGCCCAACATGCAAAGCCACCCAAATATTGAATTCAGGTTGAACTCGGGCTGTATGCCCCCTGTGCTGCAAGGGGCTGAGCTCAGCACTCTGAGCTGGTGAAAACCTGGAGTAACGCAGGGACAGACAGCCCTTGGCTTTTGCGTTTCTGCTCCAAGTATCTGGAGCATCTGGAGAGGAAGATGAACCTCGTGTTTATTCTTCGTCGCTGTTCAGAGCTGCTGGCATCCAACAGCATCGAGATTTTCTGAGACCCGTTTCTCTGCCACTGCAGGAGGCTGAGGGACAGTGGGGTTTCACTCAGCACACCAACCACCACCGATGTCTCCTTCGGGGGAGCAAACAGTGGTCATGGTCAGCTGCAGGATGTTAAATGGCAGCGTGCAGCACTGTTATTGGCATCTCACTAAAGGAAAGGGTTTGCGCTTTTTAACTGCCAGAAATGAAACTGGTTGGGAAAAGCCCACAGTGGAGCAGTGACAATGGCAAGAAACCCAGTTATTGCAGGCCTTGGACATGGAGAAAAGCAGTGCAGATACAGAGAACATCTCTACTGATACCCTCTTCTTGCACCCTCCTTCCTACAGGCCACAGGCACAGCTTTCGCATGTCGAGGTGTGCAGACAGCCAAACTGCCCCTGCTTTGTGGGTCAGCACCCAGTGCTCAGCACCGGCGTGAGCCCCAGCTCCCTTTAAGGGGTCTGCAGACCCAGAAGTGTCTGTGTGAGAGCAGGGACAGCATCCAGGCAAACCCCCAATCCTCCAGCAACATCGTGCCTTGGAGGAAACTTCTGTTGGGGTGGCCCAGGGTGGGGAAGAGATGGAGATCTTTGCTCAGGGAAGAGGAGATCTCTCCAGCCACCAAGACGGCCTGTCCACTATTCTGAATTATTTGGTATTTGTATAATCTAATCTTGTTAATCAGACACACATTTCATTCTTGAGTCATCTACAGGTGCATTACGAATGTGCCAGACACTGGAACAGCCTGCATGTTTCTGATGTGTCGTCAGCACAGATTCAGACTTTGGCTCTGCAGCTGCCCAGTGAAAACAAAATCTGAAATCTCTCAGTCGTATTTTGCAGCAACTCGGCCTGTGATTCTGCATTCAATAACTTTCACATCAACAACAAAGGATATTGGTTTTTATGGTCCTTTCATGTGGTGGCAAAGACAAAAGCCACGGCAGCTTAAATAACCTGGAAGATTTTTCATTGACTTGCTGCATTCAGCCCTTCTCAGGCTGCTTCCTCTTAGCTCTCCAAAGGTGAACCCAAGAAAAGAATTAAAATATTGTTTACTTATCTTCTGTACAGATATTACAGACCCCACGGTTGCTATCTTCTAATTTATTCAGGCAGTGTATTTTGCCAGTTGATTGCAAGTAGCTGCATCAGACCAGAAGCCCATCCCGCAAGCAGAGCCAAGCGAACAGTGGTGTGATTGGATGATGA
>NW_010209865.1:16689-20850 GCF_000695765.1 Mesitornis unicolor | reverse complement strand
TGTTCCCCCAGCCCCAGCAGCCGACCGGCAGCGCACGAACCCGGGCAGCAGAAACAGCAGAGCTGTGCTGAGGACCGAGAGCCCAGGGACAATATCACCCTTTTAACCCTTCAAGCCCAGGAACCACATCACCTTTTAACCCTTCCAGCACAGGCACTACGCCTGTTTCCAACGGCAGAGCCCGGTGCCATCCCCGCCGTGCGGCGCCGCGCATCCTTTGCTCAGCCCCGTCCCTCAAGGTGGCAGGCTGGGGATGAGAGGGGTCCTCCCACCTCTTTTTTCACTTGAATATGTAATTGCTGCCTTCGCCAAGGTGACAGGCACCTCCCGTGACTCCCCGGGACGGCGTGACAACAGCCGAGCTGCGATTTTAATAGACTCCGAGTAGTTTCGGCAGAGCGCAGCCTTAAAGGCTCCCCAAGGAGCGGTGATCAAGCGGCGCGGTCCCGGTCCGGGTTTATTAGGCGGGAGGACGGGGAGGCTGACGAGCCCGTGAGGGGCGAGGCGCTGTCAGGCAGGACCTGTAACCCCATCAGTCACCTGTCGGGGGGCAGCTCCCACCACAGCCCCCGGGGAGCCCCGCACCGCAGTCCCCGCACCGGCCACCTTCACTGCTGCCCTGCCCGGGGGTCCCCGCGGGTCCCTGGTTAAAGCCTTTCTCCCTTGAAAGGCACTAATTTTGAGTACGGGTCAGAGTCTGCTTGGGCTCAGTGGGCAGACCTTGTGTCAACATAATTAAACCTTTCTGAGAGGTTTTTGTGATTTTTCTCAGGCCTCTTCACCCAGGCACTGACCTAGCATGTCTCATCCAAAGTAGCACCGGTGTATTCAGAGCTGATGGACTGCACTGCCTTCCCTGGGGTCTGTTGAAGCTTTTTGCAAAGAAATTAATCCTACAAGCGCTCATTTTTATTGCTGACATTTTTGCACAACACTGTCAAGAAGAGCTGCTCAGATATCCAGAATTCCTTAAACTTAGTAGAAAATCATTTTGATTTCAGTGATAAAGTGCTTTGGGCTCTTGCTGTCGAAGGTGACCAGAAATCAATAGTTGTGCTTTACGAAAAAAAAGGCTGAGGTTTTACAACTTTTGCTTGAGGAGGACAAAGAGCACTCTCACAACAGCAGAGCTGCCTGAGACCCGCTCTCTCGCTGTCTGGCTGGAAAATACCAAGTATTTTGGGGTCCTCCTGCCAAAGCTCCTGCCCGCACAGTGCTGCAGAGGGGGCCCAGGGAGGCCAAAGAGCAGCACCCAGAGCTGAGGTCAGGCTGCACAGGACAGAGCTGGTGCACACAGTTCAGATGTTGGGGTATCCGAGCATTGGGGCGGTTTTCCTGAAGAAGACAGGAAAGGCTCCAACGACAAAGAAGTCTGAATTAAAATAAGAACCTTCCAGGCTTGCAAGTCCTATGAATAATCTTAATTACAGTCATTGGAGGGTAAAAATGCCTGTGTGTGTACGTCTATACATATATATGTATAATTCCAGCCAACCTTATTACTATGAGGCTTTCAAAACAGATGCTGAAACACAAAATATGAAAGTGTTCTAGCTGCTGCTTCAGTTGCTTTCCTTCATTGTCTGCATGGTCCCCTTCTATCTTCTGTCATACAATGATGTTGTTAAACAAAAGAAAAAATATATCAGGAGAAAGATATTCAATCTGCAGTTTTAAACACTGAGATTTAGACAACTGTGGCTGCTGCTGAGGTCTGACACACTTGAAACACTCACAGCAGATGAGGAGCAGTGCAAGAGTTGGTTGTTGGTCTTCTATGCGTGAGCGGCCCCTGGAGGGGGTGCTGGATGGGGGTCTGCAGGGTCCTCGCTGCCCAGATGGCTTTGAAGTCAGTGGTGGTTAAGGCAGAGGCCGACCACCACCATAGTGGGTTTTTGGGAGTGGTAATGCCTGTGTCTGGAGTGCTGGAACCCACATAGGCAGGATCTGGGCATGGGGAAGCAGCAGGCAGGGCAGGCAGTGACAGAAGAGTGAACTGAGACCCACTCTGAGCAGCAGGACAGACAGAGTGAGTCCTGATTTCCAGGGATGAAATCTTAGAATCCATTTGGTATTGAGCAGAGCTGCATTTCTGAGAGAATGGCAGGGCTCAATTTAGTGAAAGCAAGCTGGTAAGACACTTTGTTTTAGTTTTAGCTGGGATAGAGGTATTTTTCTTCAGAGTCGTATAACACTTTATTTTGGCTCATCTGAGAATGGTGTGATAACACACTGATGTTTTGGTTGTGTTTACGTTAAGTCAAGGACTGACCGCTTTTCAGTTTTTGCCAGCACTCCCAGCATTTTGTTTTTTACGAGAAGTCAAGAGGGGATGCAGACAGGAGAGATGACCATGGTGACCAACAGAAAATGTTCCATACCATAAATTACACACTCACTATAAATGGAGGAGTTTGCCGGAGACGCTCTCACTTTCCTCAAAGGCTGCCATCTCCCGAAGGTCTCGCCCAACACTCAGATCCCAAGGTTTACCCCTTCCCCATCACTGGTGCACAACCAGCAACTGCTGTGTGAGCTGAGTATAACTTTGATTGCTTTATTACCGTTATTGTTATTGTTAATACAATTCATTAGTGTTACTATTGCATGTCATTATGGCCTGGATCCCTTGGTGCTCTCCCTGGGTTCCTGCACCCTCCTGGGGCACTGTTGGCTCCCCAGCCAGCAAGGAAGAACCCCTGCACCCACATCCCCCTGCACAGCCCAGATGAAGTTTTTGACCTCGGCTGCCTCTGGTTCCCCCATGAGGCTGCTGTGAGGATGAACACCGTGGGCACGGGGATCCTCCACGTTTTCACTGCGTGTTTGAGCCGTGGCACGGCTCCCTGCGAGCTGGAGCTCATTTCACAGCAACCAGAGACGTGTCCTGAGCCTCTCGCCTTGGCCATGTACCCTTTTAGCTTCTAATTTCGTGGATTTGTCACACACCCTGTAGATTAAAACATAGTATTTTATCTCTGAATCATTAACTTTTGTTGCTTTCTTATGCCCGTTTGGATCTTTTTCTGCTCCAGACAGCTCCAATTATAAATAGTTCAATAACACATGTCCTCCTTATTTTAAGACTATCATTTATATGACTGGAAGTATGAATGTGCAGTAAGTTAACAATGATCCCATAAAGAGTCTAAAATAATTAATCACTTCACCGCAGTTAATGGATTCAAGGGCACAGGAACACGTACATGAGCTCCTGCCGCAGGTTTCAATAACGTGGCCAGGAGATGGGGAAAGTGGAGGTGTAAGTGAGCGCTCACTTTGGGGAGAGGCCCTGTGAGCACGCCCACATCTGCTGAATTTTGGGTTTCCAAATCCTGCTCAGGGGATGTCTCCAGCCCTGGCAAGGACCAGCAGACCCTGGGGCTTGGCTTGGGGGGAAGAAGGGGAGCAGGAGGACAGAAATGAAACTAAGGGAATTCCTCCATAAAGATAATTCAGAGGCAGCAACCATTGACAGAAGGGAAGAAGGAGGACATCCTCAGCAATCTCCCCAGTTTATAGTGAGTGTAACATTTATGGTACAGTATATCTTCTGTTGGCCAATCTAGATCAGCAGTCCCAGCTTTCTCTCCCGCAGCTTCTGCACCTAGCTGATCTCAGAACTGAAGACCTCGCTCATTGCACATCAGTGACTGAAATCTAAAGCAAAATGTCTCATCAACTTCTGTTTCCGCTGAAACGAGTCCTTTGGATTTCGCAAAAATACGCCTTTCCTGAATAGAAATCCTGTGACTCAATCTCAGCAAAACCAGCACCAAGTGACATCACACGTGATGAAATCTGCAGCCAATGGCGCAGCGTGTGATGCCCATGTCCGTCCCCAGCCCCTGCTGGGGCAGCTCCTGGTGGCGTTGAGGGGGCTCTGCTGCCCCATGCATCTGTGGGGACGGCTCCTGAGGGTCCTCTGATCAAACCTGAGCAGGAAGGAAACTGCTGGCAAAGCAGCACAGCGAGTCCAGGGCTCAACCACCCAGGCAGATGAGCACTTTGTTGTGGTTTAGGGCTGGGCTGGGCACTAAACCCTGGCCAGACGCTCTCTGTGAACCCCTCTGCCCTCCCCACAAGGGAAGAGAAAAGAGAAGAAGGGAGAGAGACTGCACGGGTTGGGAAATAAAACTGACAGGTTTAATGAAACAATAA
>NW_010209865.1:11965-16477 GCF_000695765.1 Mesitornis unicolor | reverse complement strand
AGCAGGGTCTGCTGGGCCTTGGGCCATTGCAGGGGTGGAGAGGGAAGGAAGGGTCCAAGGTGGAAGGGTGGAGCCCCTGGGGATCCCTGGGCTTTGCACTGAGTGTGGGTGTGTGGGATGCAATCCCTGGTTGGGCAGGGTTGGGTCTGCTCCTCCTGTAGGTGCAGACACGGCCCCCATGGTGAGACAGTGGCCTTGCCATGTTTCCATCACATACAAGCACTATCACTTGTAGCAGTGCACACTGTTGTTAAACCGTGCTGCTGGTTTCAGTGAGTTCAGCCCCTGAGCAGAGACTGAGCTGGAAAGTGAAATCACTGAATAGGAAGTCAGTTCTGTTTAGCTCACGCCAGGATACCCTGCCAGCTCAGGAGAGTACGTCGTGCTGCTCTGAAGTGAGATCTGTAGCAAGAGCTGGCCTGAGCCTCCAAATCAAGACAAATTCCCCTTAGCAAGAGCACACATTGTCACAGGAGAGGCTCGCTTCACTGAAAATGCTGCTGGGGAGGCGGAAAAACGGAGCTGAGGACTAAAATTGCATCCATGTCCTCATGTTGAAAGTGTCATGTACAAAATGTAAGGGTTATTTTGGTGCGGAAAGCTGGAGTTCCTCAGGTTTCCCTCTGCACCTTCAAAGTGAATCCCCAGGTTCTGGGCACAGCTACAGACATGGCCAGGCCAGTGGCTGGCATGGGCACAAAAGCCACTGGTAATTAGTAGCTAGTTCCCAAATTTAAGCAGCTGTCCCTCGCTTCCTCCACCATCAGCCTGGGGCTGAACTGGTTTAGGGCATGACTGAGCCCTGTGTGAAATTTGGTGCCCTGAGTGCCACCCCCTTCGCTTGCCAGATTTCGTCTTTCTCACACAGGCAGCACACATGAGCCTCAGAAAGGGCTTTTCACAGCCCCCAGGACAAGGAGGTATCCAAAACAGAGCTCTCCCAAAACAGAGCTCTCCCAAAACAGGGCTCTACATCCCTGGCTGAAATTTTATACTAAAGCAAAGGAATTTGTGAATGGGGGACCAGGGGGGTGCCATACCCAGCAATAACAAACGAGCAGGTAGACAGGAGCTTTTCTACATACTCATTATGTGACTTGTCAGTGTTTGATTTTCCTTTGCGGGACCGACTTTTCCCTTTTTTCTCTTTCTCAAAAGACATTTTTTCTGTCTCTTTTCCAGTCCACTCAGCGCTGAAGCAATAAGAGTGTTATCACGGATTACAGGCAGGTCACGGAGGGCAAATTACTTGCCAAAATAGTCTCTCGGCAGGGTCTTATTGGTGTTATGTGCTAAGTTATGTGATAAGTCAAAGTTAGCGTTGCATAACATTCTCCCAGTACTTCTTGTAACCGTTTCTGCAGCACGGAGAGCGATTAACTTTCTGCAATGCCGCTGCCGTGTTGTACTTTTTCGTTTTGTTCCTGCTGAAACTTTCCGAATGCACGTGTTAACGTACTGCTCGCCAGCTCCTGCCTCTTGCTCCTGTCTTTGTGCCAGACACACACCTGCTTCCACCCAATCGCAGTCCTCTGGGCTACAACTCAGTATGGGTTCAATAGGACCAGAGCATCACTGGGTTGGAAAAGCCCTTTAGGATCATCGAGTCCAGCCGTGCCCTGTCCACCACTGACCCATGGCCCTCAGCCCCTCATCTCTGTCTGTCGAACCCCTCCAGGGATGGGGACTCCACCACTGCCCTGGGCAGCCCCTGCCAGGGCCCATAACCCTTTCTGCAAATAATTTTTTCCTAATTTTGAATCCAACCCTCCCCTGGCACAACTTGAGGCCATTTCCTCTCATCCTGTTGCTTGTTACTTGGGAGCAGAGCCCAATCCCACCTCGCTACAACCTCCCGCTTTTACTTGCTGAATTTATGTCTCTTTAGGTCTTGGGATCACAGCAAAGTCACTCTGAAACCCCCAAAAACGGTGAGATATTTTCACTGAGTTTGTAGATCTAAAATTCTGAAGCCCGCAGGACCCTTCTCTGGAGGTTGCGATGAAGGGCATGCACTTGGGGCGAGACTGGTGATGCGCCACAGCTACAGCTCCCATACACCCCAAAGCCAAGACTAAATATGATGGTGTTGAAGGACACCCCTGTGCCTTTGGAAGGACCTTGATCTATCCTGGATGGAGGTCGAGCTGGGTGTACTGGCAGCCCTCAAGGTTCTGCAAGGTCAAGGGCAGGCACGAAGCGTTCTGCTGGCAGCAATGGGACATTGTGGTATAACCCACAAGGAGGAGGCAGACCCCGAGATATCTCCATTACATTAAAACCCCTGTCTTTTCACATTTCTTCCTTCTAATGGAGATGTTCTTGGAGAGGTTTTTGCCTCCTTGTGTTGAAAGCAAGCTGAGGGGTCTGGAGCACTCAAATGATGGGGAGTGGCTGAGGGAGCTGGGGGTTCAAGTGGAGAAGAGGAGCTGAGGGGAGACCTTATCCCCTCTGCAGCTCTTGAAAACAGGGGGTAGCGAGGGGGTTTGGACTCTGCTCCCCATAACAAGCGATGGGATGAGAGGAAATAGCCTCAAGTTGTGCCAGGGGAGGGTGAGGTTGGATATGGGGGAAATTTCTTCCCCAAAGGGTTCTCAGGGCCTGGCAGGGGCTGCCCAGGGCAGTGGGGGAGTCTCCATCCCGTTCAACAGCCAGGAGATGAGGGGCTGAGGGCCATGGGTCAGTGGTGGACAGGGCATGGCTGGACTTGGTGATCTTAAAGGGCTTTTCCAATGAAATTATTCTGTGATGCCGCATTTTGATGGACAGCCTCCGGTGTCATCGCCTCTGATGAGGTTGCTCTGTTCAGCCAGTGTGGTGGCTCAACCACAGACGCCGTGAAAGCAAAAACACAGAAACTAGCAGGTTAACCAGGCAATTACCACTTCTGTTCATTTTATAAAGGAAAAAAAAATGCAAGGATGTATTTCTAGTTCTTTGTGATAACCGTTGCTCTGTAAGCATCACCGACAGCCAAGGACTGTGTGCTGGGCAGGCACAGGTCCACGATGCTGAGAGTAGTGCTTGCTGTGTTCGGGGTGCTGTGCTACTGGGACCCTTCCCGTCTTTGTTCTCGGCCCCATCCCCTCGCTCTGCGCTGCTCCAGCGACGGCCACGTCCTCACCGCACGTGTACCCGGTGACAGCCTCACCTGCGGCCGGGGATGCTCCCGCGGTGGCGTTCAGCGCCAGGACGGGCACAGCATCCCCAGCAAGGATCCCCATTAAAGGACAAACGCAGCTGGCCAGAGTGAGCAACTGTGTGAAACAAAGGGAAAATAACGACTAAAGATCTTCCATTGCAGCCAGCTAATTATCATGAGTTCTGGACTTAACTGTTCAGGCATAGAATTAAAAACCTTAATTATATTGTCACCTTTGTCTCTCAGCTCCCATTGCCCACAAATGAATCCATTTACTGTAACTGCTGCTGATGGGAAGAAATTGATGGCAGTCCCAGTGAGGTGGGAGAGAGGGGCTGGGGGAGGAAAAAAAAAGAAGCGAGAGGCAACATGGTGATGGCTGCACAGCTGGGTGACAACTACATTCCAGGACATTATAAATTAAAAATACTTTTAATGAGACAAATACGGGTTTGATGGATTTCATGCTTTCCCTCCGCTCCCTCCCCCCCTCCCCATGCTCTGGCTGCCACCAGCGTTGCCTGTTTAATTTAAGCCGTGCCTCCTGTCAGATCACGCTCCCGCCTCTGCCGTCGCCTCCCTGGGGAGCCCCGTCCGCCGTCCCCCGAAATCCCGGGCTCCCTCGGTCTGCGTAGGGGACGGGTGCTGAGAGCCGTGGCCATGGGTCCCTGCCTGGGGCTGGGATTTTCCTGGTCACAGGAAGAGCACTGGGTGCTCACAGGCTACAATCTCAGCTCCTCGCAGCATCGGAGCCACCTTCTTGACGATAATGAAGCAGTTTGGTGCTTGCCCGAAGTCTCGCTGTTTGGCTGAAGACATTAGCTTGTTCTTCCTTTTTTCCCCTTGGTTCTGGGGTTTTTCCCAAGACCTCTCACACCGGCAGCCTGCGGGCAGAGGTGTTCCTGACAGGCGAAATTAGAGGCCCTCATCACCAGTTCGCTCGCACGCTGGGGCCAGGCTCATGGTGCCGGGTCTGCAGTGCCAGATCCGGACGCGCGGGCAGCAGCGGGGTTTGCTCACGTGTTCCCATGGCTGCTGGGATGAGTTAACGTGATGGAGCTGGCTCACAGAGCAGGGGGCTCGGGTGCTCACAGCAGCATTGGTGGCCACGTGTTTGCACTGGGTTATTACCCTCACATAGCGGCAAGGCTCCCCTGCGGGGCTGAAAGCTTCGGTTTCAAGCTCTGTCTGAGATCAGCGGTTGGGGCTGCCCCTGCCTTGACCCCTGCCAGACCCCAGAGGGGCTGCGCTCGCACCCTGTGCCCATCCTCTGCTGCCAACACCGAAATTAGGGTTTCTGAGGAGAGGCTCCCCCAGACCTGATGGTGACAGCGACAGTGTCAAACCCCGCATTGAAACTGGCTGGTGAG
>NW_010209865.1:4471-11947 GCF_000695765.1 Mesitornis unicolor | reverse complement strand
GGTGAGGATGAAAGCAACCTTCCTGTCAGCCAGTGTTTTCAGCACCTCACGAACCCACAACAGTGCTTTGCTGTCTGACTTCACCAGTGTTCTGTGGATAATATTTTTCTCCTGCCCTGATTGCCCTGGTGAGACTACATATGGAATATTGCGTCCAGTTCTGGGCCCTCAGTTCAAGAAGGACAGGAACTGCTGGAGAGAGTCCAGCGTAGGGCTACAAAGATGATGGAGGGAGTGGAGCATCTCCCTTCTGAGGAGCAGCTGAGGGAGCTGGGGCTCTTTAGTTTGCAGAAGAGGAGACTGAGGGGAGACCTCATTCATGGTTATAAATATTTAAAGGGTGAGTGTCACGAGGATGGAGCCAGGCTCTTCTCGGTGACAAACAATGATAGGACAAGGGGTAACGGACACAAACTGGAACACAGGAGGTTCCACTTCAATTGGAGAAGAAACTTCTTCTCAGTGAGGGTGACAGAGCCCTGGCCCAGGCTGCCCAGAGAGGTTGTGGAGTCTCCTTCTCTGCAGACATTCAAAACCCGCCTGG
The DNA here is from genome assembly GCF_000695765.1 of Mesitornis unicolor. Lineage (NCBI taxonomy): Eukaryota > Metazoa > Chordata > Aves > Mesitornithiformes > Mesitornithidae > Mesitornis > Mesitornis unicolor. The sequence continues at coordinate 11,403 of NW_010209865.1, read as the reverse complement.
ACGCCTTCCTGTGTAACCTCATCTGGGTGTTCCTGCTCCGGCAGGGGGATTGGACTGGGTGAGCTTTTTGAGGTCCCTTCCAATCCCTAACGCTCTGGGATTCTGTGATTCTGTGATTCTGTGATTTTAATGTGGAAAAGTCCTTTTGTTAAATCCCTTCTGTGACACCTTCTCTCATGTCCCACAACTGCAGTGCTCTGGGTTTTGCAGCTGGGCAGGTCTGCACTGATCCACACTGAGATCCCCTCTTTGCTGTGAGCGTTTCTGTGTCTGCCTCACGCCAGGTCGGGTCACACTGTTACAGCTCAGTGCTGTCAGTCGTAACACCAAGAGCAGCCTGGGCACAAACGGGATTTAGCATCATCCTCCCCAGCGCGGGACAGACCCACGGACTCATAAACTCCCCATTGGTGTCAGTGTGTTCCTGTGATGGTGCAGATTCTGGCAGCTTGGAGAAACACACGTGGAGAAAGATGGGGTGATGATTTCTGGTTCGCTGTGGTTGTTTAAATTTTTTCTTTCCAAATACAAGCTACAACCCATTTAAAACCCCTGAAAGTCCAATAGCATCCAGCTGGAGATGTCCCTGCTCACTGCAGGGTTGGACTGGATGAGCTCTAAAGGACCCTTCAACCCAAACCATCCTGTGATTCTACCAGAAAGTTGCAATACAGAACTATGAATTTCTTAAAAGATGAAAACATGAACAACATGAATGAAACTGAGGAAGTGAAATAAAAGATTTGTTACCCCCCCCCACCTTGAATTAATAAAATCCAATTGATTGAGTTCAACTCTCTTGCTTTTTATAAGTTGTTTGTGGGTTTTTTTTAATATATAGCATATCAGCTCTGTAATATATTCTGATACTGGAACAACTGCACGTGGTGGTTGACAGCTCCTATCCAGACCCCTGAAACTTTCAGAAAGCCGCCTTACCTGTGATTCTGAATAGAGTAAAAAGTTTTAAGAACTTTTGGAAATTGTTCAGACTGCAGAAGTTTTCTTCTGGAAGAGCAGGGGACTGCGGGGACGCAACTGAGGAGCCGCTGGTGTCACTGCAGACCCCTCCTGAACTTGGCTGTGGGGACAGGAACAGACTCCTGACGCTGGAGGAAAGGCAATGCCACTCCTGGCTCCAAGAGGGAGAGGAGGATCCGGGAACTGCAGACCTGGTGCCGTCCTCACGGTGATTTGATGGGACTAATGGTCCAGGAAAACACCTCCGAACACATGGGAGTGATAGCAGAGATTTACAAAGGGAAAGCCACGCCTGACCAGCCCAATAGCTGCTGTGATGGAAAGGCTGTCTCAGTGAAGGGGAGAGAAATGGGTCTGTCTTAGGTTTAGCCTCCCATGACATGCTCCTATGAGTACTGATGGAGTAGGTGAGTGAACAGCGAGGTGGGGTGAGCGCTGGCTGAACGGGGCCCAGGGAGCTGTGATGAGCGACAGGAATTACTCTGTGGCCAGTGGTGCACCCTGGGGACAGCACCATTTAACATCCTCGTTGGTGGCTTGGATGATGGGGCAGGGACCATCCACAGCAAGTTCACAGAGATACAGAAGTGGGAGGGGTGGGTGATAGAGCAGGAGGGTGTGCTGCCCTTCCAAGGCATCTGGCCAGGCTGGAGAATGGGACAGAGAGGCAACATCTCACCAAGTTTGAGAACACGGACCCCCCCAGTCTGTGGAGGAACAACCCCAGCACCCAGGACGGGCTGGGGACCGATGGCCGGGCAGCAGCGCTGCAGGGCAGGAGCTTGGGTCGTGGGGAGAAGCAGCGGATGGGGAGCCAGCAGCAGCACAGGAGGCCCCTGGTCTGCACCAGACATCCCCTGTGTGTCACCCATGTGTCACCTGTGTGTCACCTTGCCCCTGCTGAGCTCTGGTGAGACACATCTGCAGTGCAGGGTCCAGCCCTGGGCCCCCCACAGACAGACATGAATGAACTGTCCATGAACTGACTGTTCTCAGTGATGGCCAATGCCAGGACAAGGGGCAATGGTCCCAAGCTGGAGCACAGGAGGTTCAAGCTGAAGATGAGGCCAAAGTTTGTGAGTGTGAGGGTTCTGGAGCATGGCCCAGGCTGCCCAGAGAGGTTGTGGAGTGTCCTTGTGTGGAGACACCCAAAGCCCTGGCCGTGTTCCTGTGTGACTGCTCTGGTGATCCTGCTGTGGCAGGGGTTGCACTGGGGGAGCTTTCCAGGTCCCTTCCAACTCCTGACATACTGGGATTCTGGCATTCTGTGACTGGAGGAGGCTCAGTGCAGAGCCAATGCAATGATGAGGGCTCTGTAGTGTGGAGTCACATGGAGAGAGGCTGGGAGAGCCAGGTCTGTCCAGCCTGGGGATATTTCAGGGGGATCCTGCCAACGTGTATGAAGATCTCGTGGGGAGGAGCAAAGGAGACAGACCCAGGTGTTTCTCAGTGGTGTCCAGTGAACAGGGGAGAGGAGATGGGCAGAAGATGAAATAAATTTCATTTAAACATAATAAAAACTTTTTACTGCACAGGTGGTCAAACACTGGCACGAGTTGTTCAGAGAAGCCGTGCAGTCTCCATCCTTGGGGATGCTCAAAACCCTGCCTTGACACAGACCTGGGCAACACAGTTTAGGTGACCTTGTGCTGCGCCAAGGGGTGAGGTGACCCCCAGCCAGGGACCAGAGGGCACCGTAGACCCCGGCTACGCTGTGACCCAGGGGCCTTTCTGAAAACAGTGGGGGAATGCCTGGTCCCTGAGGCCATACCTGGTTCCCGAGGCTGTACATGGTCGCGAAGGCCATACATGGTCCTTGAGGCCATATCTGGTCCCTGAGGCCATACCTGGTTCTTAAGGCCGTGCCTGGCCCCTGAGGCTATGCTAGGTCATTGAGGCCATACATGGTCCCTGAGGCCATACCTGGTCCTTGAGGCCATACCTGATCCCTGAGGCCATACCTGGTCCCTGAGGCCATACCTGGTCCTTGAGGCCATACCTGGTCCCTGAGGCCATACCTGGTCCCTGTGTCCCGCTGACCACAGCACTGTGAGATGGGAGCTCCAGAAAACCCTCGTGGGGCACAAACCTGCCCCAGAAATGGCAGCACGGACAGGGTGCAGTCCTCTGGAACAGCAGCAATGACCTTTCCTGGTTAAAACACCCGGAGCTACCAGGGAGGGTCACTATTGATCAGCACAGACCTCGGCTTGCTAATTGCAGAATCTTGTTCTGCACACCAATGTGCAGCCGATCCTCTTTCTTTTTGATTATCTCTGTGTAATTTAGAAATAGCTGAAGATCAGATGTGGACCAGTGCACATTATTATTGCCAATATGAGTTTAAATTGCTCTCCTTGAATTATTTGGCTTTACTTACCTTCTTCACCCTTGCTTTAATTTTGTGCTGGTTTAGGGTCAGATGCTGCTGTTCCCGCACACAGTGAGCAGGTTGTGCTTACAGGAGCAGGTCCACTCCAGCCTGTGGAGTTGGTTTAGCTTAAATGCTACAGCTATCAGGCTGAAATTACAAAAAGTTTTGGAAAGTCATCCTCATCTCTCTGTAAAGATGCTTTACAAGCCTGTGCTGGCCTTTACCCCAGGCATTTCCACGGCTTTTAAGAAGAAAACTCGCACATAAATCAAATGCCAGAGGCAATGCCCATTTGGAAGGGGTCTCACGTCACCCGTCCTCAGCTGCCAAAAAGGTGGTTACAACCCCAACACCAGCAGCAGCCTGTGCCTGTGTCTGACCCCTGCCCCACCACTGGGGTCCCCACGCTGTGCACAGAGCTTCGGGGAAGGAAATAAATACATGAGGGTCTCTCAAATTGTCTTCTAGTTCTTGAAATACTCTTTGCTGCCCGTGGGAAGAGTTTCTCCCTTAACCTCTAAGTGAAAACTGGTGTTTTCATTTTTCCTTGTTATTCTAGGATATTACATTTAAGCAAAACTAAAAGCAGTACCGCTGTTGCTGATGTCCTGTAAGGAAAGCGTTTTCTAATCCTTCTGTCACAAGAGCGAGAAAGCGATGTCTTCCAGTGACTCAATGCTGCCTGGGTGCCCTCCTTGGGCCCATTGATTCCTGCTTCTGGCTGTCACCAATGTCCCCGCAGCCCTTGGAGGTGATGAATGGGCGCTCTTCAGGAGCTCCCTGTGTTTGTGCTGCTGGAAGGGATGGGTGAGCTGGGGTGAGTGTGCTGGAGGTGATGGGTGAGCTGGGATGAGCGGGGCTGGAGGTGATGGGTGCCCTGGGGTGAGGGTGCTGGAGGTGATGGGTGCACTGGGGTGAGTGGGGCTGGAGGTGATGGGTGCCCCGGGGTGAGGGTGTTGGAGGTGATGGGTGCGCTGGGGTGAGTGGGGCTGGAGGTGATGGGTGCGCTGGGGTGAGTGTGCCGGAGGTGATGGGTGCCCTGGGGTGAGTGGGGCTGGAGGGGATGGGTGCGCTGGGGTGAGTGGGGCGGGGGGGAAGGGATGGGTGAGCTGGGGTGAGTGTGCTGGAGGTGATGGGTGAGCTGGGATGAGCGGGGCTGGAGGTGATGGGTGCCCTGGGGTGAGGGTGCTGGAGGTGATGGGTGCGCTGGGGTGAGTGGGGTTGGAGGTGATGGGTGCGCTGGGGTGAGGGTGGACGCTGTGGGGCTGCGGGGACGGAGCCGGATGACACCGGCAGCCCAGGGAAGGGGACGCTGCGGGACACGGAGCCGTGTCTTGCCCGTGACGAGAAGAGTATGTCTGGTTATTACCCAGCCCTCGCTGAGCGTCCCAGCTAATGGAGCGAGAGACATGAGGGATTTCCACAGCACACCTGGAGTGTAATTCAAACCTGCCCCAAGGGAGGTCACGGTAAGTAAGATGAATTTCTGTCTCTCCTTTCCTTTACAATACCAACCTTTGGCTTCTAAAAAGTTACCGGAACAGGATGGTTTGACAGAAGCGGGGTGTGTTGATGAACTTACTAACGCTACAAGGGCTGTAGATGTGTTGGACCTCGCAGGAGCCAGTAGAGACGAATGCACATTTCTCGGTCCCTCTTTCTGAATAAAGCTCTGGGTTTAAACACTGCAGACAAGTGAAAGCGTTTTGTGAAGCTCTTTGTGACGGAAACCGAGCTGTTCAGTTCTAATTGCAACAAGGTCGTGTCATTGCTGCTTTTTAAATCTCCGTTTCCAACAAGGGCTCTTTCTCAGCACTCACTGCTGCCTGCAGACAGAACAAGGGGATGTCGGCCTGGGGGAAATTCCCTGGAAGCAAGGCCTGGATCAAAGAACTCCTGGTTTTCAGGCCAGAGGAGTGGTTTGCATCTGCAGATGCGCAGTCCCTTACGCCACAGAGGACATCACTCCAGATTAGACCTCCCAAGCCCTGTAGTAGTAGTGCTACTACCAGCACTAGTGCTACTACTGATACTGGTGCTCTATGTCCCAGCCCTTTTTCCCAATTCCTCTGGCTCCAGCTTTTCTCCAAATGTCTTTAGCTTTTTGTAACCTCTTACTTCTCCTTTTTGAGGTCTGAAGTGTCCCTTCCTCAAATCTCAGCTCAGTGCTGGGTTTGCAGCACTTCCACCCCGAGAGAGGAGGTGTTTGTAGCTGCAGCACGGAGCTGTGGCCGCAGCGTCCCAGCCCATCCTCGTTGTGTCTGGTCTGTCCAGCAGTGCAGACTGAACGGCGAAGGGACATCGTGTTCCCTCTGCAGCGCTCAGCTCTGCTGCTCCAGGGCAGAAGATGTTGGCTGTCCGCAGGGCTGTCCCTCACCAGCTTGCCCTGCTGTCTGAGCATCCCTCCCTGCCTGGGGGTTCTTCCCCCTGCCCAGGGCAGTGGTGGGGTCCCCATCCCTGAAGGGGTTCAAAATCGTGCAGACGTGGCACCTGGGGACATGGTTTAGTGCCCATGGTGGGGTTGAGTTGGGTTGGACTGGGTGTTCTTAGAGGTCTTTTACAACCAAATGACTGTGATTCTGTGTATGGGAGAGGATCAGACCTGGTTTTGCTGGGGTGGAACTGAAGAATTCCCTTTTGGAGATTCAGCAGAGCTGGATTACAGAAGAAGCTGCGGTGTTTGCTCATAAGATTTCAGTTTTCATTCTGGAGGGCAGATGTTTATGTTTTTCAAGCTTTCACCTGCGCTGTTTCATAGTTCCTTTTGTTCATTTTTCTTCTTCTTGCACAAGAGAAAAGGGGGCAGTGAACACCCGGGATTTTCTGGGACAGGGGACCCAGGACAGATGATCCAGGCGTGATCCAAACGGACCAATAGAGATCTATTCTGTCCCATAAATGTCGCACTCCCTCCCTATTATTATTTTAATTTGGTATGTTTTAATTAGTAAACAGCCTTTATCTCAACTGATGAGTTATTTTAGTCTCCCCAATCCTCTCCCCAGCTCAGTCTGGAGCAGGTAGAGGGTGCACGGTGTTGTACCTGCTTGCCGTGTCAAATCATGGTAAAAAAAACCTTCCAAACCTTTAAGACAAGCACCCAAGGCTCGGGGCTGGCTCAGCACTTCACTCAGCTTCCCTGCTTCTGAATAAAGCTGAATTATGGGGCATTTTACAGCTCTTGGCTTTGGAAACGGGCTCTGCCTTCCTGGGAGGTAAATGCAACGTTTTCTTCTATCACAGAGCGTGGTATTTTCCGAGGGTTGGGAGAGCCAACAACATCTCAGATTCTGCAAACGTTTTGAAACAGGAGGTTGTTTTAAAGTGCTTTTTCGAGCCTTGCACAATAAGGTTTTAATCTAACTGCGCAGCTCTGAAATAAATCTTGCTGCCAGTAAAACATAGCCCCAAACACTCAAAAGCAGGAGTTCTTCCCAAGTTACAAGCGGCTCATTAATGTCCTTTGAATGGAGCACCGCAAGGACGCGCGTTCCTCTCTAAGGCCCTTCCCGATGACAGACGAGCACCGCGATCCTTTGTGTCTCCGTCCCGTGCCCCAATCGCTCCGGCTCCGTCC
>NW_010209865.1:672-4328 GCF_000695765.1 Mesitornis unicolor | reverse complement strand
GCCGCCGCCTGCGCCGGGGCCGCACAAACAAAGCCGGGCTGAGTGCGGGACTGCGTTTCTTCCACAGCCAAAATTCCACTGTCAAAGCGGAAAACAAGACTTCCTCTTTGATGGGGTCAGCCAAACAATAGAGGTATAACATTAAACAAACTTTTGGCCTTGTTTTGAAAAACAACAACAACAACAACAACAAAAACAACAACAACAAAAAAAAACCAAACCGAAAACTGCTGAAATAAATAGTTCTGAAATCTTGAAAGAAAAAGCACGTGAAAAATGGAATTAATTTACTAAAAACTGGTGGGCAAGAAAGGCTTATTTTTTTTTTTCTCGAAAGTACGACTGTTTACTGAATTACCAAATTAAGCTGGCTGTGAAACTTTTGCCAATTATGCAAAGTTGTCGCAAATTTCTCTCCAGAATTACGGGACCCATCTCACAATGCCTCTGCACTGCTGTGACTGGTGGTTTTTATACAAATCGACTCATGACGAGGTTTGGAGGCATTTTTGGGGAGTCTGGCCCTGGAGCCCTTCCAGCAGCTGCATTCCCGTGAGCCCCGTGCGGAGCATGAAAATGTGTGCAAATAAATCCTCCTTTCCCTCCCTTGCAGCTAGAGACTGTTGGTCTGTTTTTGGTAAGCCTCTGTCCTGGATAGAGTCATTTTCCTTACAGTAGCTGGCGGGATTTTTCTTTTTAATTTTGCTTCTCACCCGCAGATGTTCACATTTTTCAAGGTTTGTTTTTCGGTCTCTACCTCAACGTGTGTTCGTAGCTTCATTGGGTTTTTTGGGGTTTTTTAATTATTATCCTCTCTGCACGAGAGGAGGCTCCTGGAGAACTGCGGTTGCGCTCACATCCCGTGGTTGAGCAGCCGATTTCCCATCCTTGCACTTGTTCTCGTGACTGCCTCTTTCCTCGGCTGTTATTTCTCCTACCCAAAAATGCTGTTGTGACCAGAGACTGCTCTTACCAGCGTTTTTTTTCCCCAGTTTTTCATCTCCAGTTTCTAAAGACATTAGCACCGCGCGGGGCTGACGTGATGAATTCCGACAAAAGATAATTGCATGAATCCTTTGTAGCTGAGCTCTTGTGGTGCCTCGACACTGTCAGTTCCCATTTCGACCAAACCTGCGTGTCAGAGCCGCCCGGTGTGCGCAGGGCGACCAGGAGTGCTCAGCCAAAGCCGTTGTGAGGATTGGAGCCCATGAGAGCTCATGGGGGTTTTACAGAATAGAAGTGGGCGGACGGAAATTTGGGGCCCAAGGTGCATCTCTACCAAGTTAATGCTGCACGTGAGGGTTCGGCGTGAACACACGCGGCAGCAAGGGGTAGTGGGCATCACCCCGTGTGGTGCAGCCACACGTGCTCCTGGAATGGGGGTGAGTGCCATGGGATGAGCTCTGCAGGATGAGATCCATGGGGATGAGCTCTGTGGGATGAGCTCTGTGGGATGAGCTCTGTGGGATGAGCTCTGCAGGATGAGCTCTATGGGATGAGCTCTGTGGGATGAGCTCTCTGGGATGAGCTCTGCAGGATGAGCTCTATAGGATAAGCTCTATGGGATGAGCTCTGCAGGATGAACTCTATGGGATGAGCTCTGCAGGATGAGCTCTATGGGATAAGCTCTGCGGGATGAGCTCGAAGGAATGAAGTCCATGGAGATGAGCTCTGCTGGATGAGTCTTGCAGGATGGGCTTTCTGGGATGAGCATTATGGGATGAGCTCTGCGGGACAAGCTCCGTGGGATGAGCTCTGCAGGATGAGCTCTATGGTGTGAGCTCTGTGGGATGAGCTCTATGGAATGAAGTCCATGGGGATGAGCTCTGCTGGATGAGTCCTGCGGGATGAGCTTTATGGGATGAGCCTTATGGGATGAACTCTATGGGATGAGCTCTATGGGATGAGTTCCATGGGGATGAGCTTTGTGAGATGAGCTCTGTGGGATGAGCTCTATGGGATGAGCTGGGTGCTCGGGCAGCACAGGCATGGCTCTTGTTGGTCAGCATCACAGGGCTCAGCACCAGACAGGGCTCCACAGCAGCATGCAGAGGGAAGAACATACAAAGGTACCCAAAACCCCAAGGAATTGCAATGTGTGTGTTTACAGACAGAGGTGCAGGGGCACGGGGAGGGTTTTCTGCTCTTTCAGGCATCTCCTTTGGCAGAGCTGGGCCAGGCACAAGGCTGGTGCTCAAGGATTTGCTTTGCTGCTGCTCAGGTCATAGTTTTGTGGAATGGTTTGGTTGGAAAAGCCCTTTAAGATCATCGAGTCCAGCCATGCTCTGTCCACCACTGACCCATGGCCCTCAGCCCCTCATCTCCTGTCTGTTGAACCCCTGCAGGGATGGGGACTCCCCCACTGCCCTGGGCAGCCCCTGCCAGGCCCTGAGAACCCTTTGGGGAAGAAATTTCCCCTCAGATCCAACCTCACCCTCCCCTGGCACAACTTGAGGCTATTTCCTCTCATCCCATCGCTTCTTATGGGCAGCAGAGCCCACCCCTTCTCGCTACCCCCTCCTTTCAGGAGCTGCAGAGGGGATAAGGTCTCCCCTCAGCTCCTCTTCTCCACTTGAACCCCCAGCTCCCTCAGCCACTCCCCAGCATTCGGCTGCTCCAGACCCTCCCCAGCTCCCTTGCCCTTCTCTGTTGATGCCATCCAAAGTCAAGTCCTTCCTCTCAACACTTGTGATGTGTCCCAACACAAACACTTCCCGTTTTACCCAAGTTAACATTTTTAACAAAATCCATTGTCGAGAGCCTTCTGGTGGATGTGAGTTGTCGTGGACCCCTCAGCTCTAGGAATATTCCTCAGTGCTGGTAATTGATGGTTCTCCATTCAGGACCTTGATGAACTCTTGGCTTTAACAAAACCCTGGTGCTGCACTTTGTTGTAATTTGATTGCTCCAGATGCCGGCCAGTTGAAGTGGCCCATACTTTTTTCAGTGCATCTTGTTGGAAAACACTGACTTCACTCAAGCAGGGAGCTCTAAGTATACATGCTCATTTTGAGAAATACAGAAATGTCAAAAACATATTTCCAGTTTTGAAAAATTCATTTTAAAACATTCCAGAGCAGCAGTTTCAGGATTCCTTTATGGTTTGGTTTTGGTTTGGTTTGGGTTTTTTGATCTGGTTCAATTATTTTCATTCTTGCCATATAAGCTGATGAGATGTTGTGAAGTGAGATAAAGAAACACGAAATAATCGTATCTGAAAGGGCTGAAACGAAATGCCACGGTTGTGGGATGCCAATTTTCCTGAGCCACTGGCTCTGCATGGCACCTCTGGAGATGCTCAGTTTATGCTGCGTCGGGAGGACAGAGGGCTTCAAAACCTCCACATTTCCCTAAAATCAGAAATTCCAGGTTTTGCCCGACTGTGCCGTTTGCTGTGCTCCACCCGCCAGGGAGCTCCTTGGCTCTAACAATGCTGATCACCGCCTTCACTGCTCCAGAAAACATTTATACCGCTTTGAAGGAGAATATCCCTTTACTGTTTAAAAGGCCACGTTTCCTTGCTTTTTCTCAAGACTTGCTCTTCTAAAGAGCTCTTTGCAGCCCCTGCAGCCCAGGGTTCCCAGCTGGGTCCCAGTCCTGAGCTGAGCTCTGGTCCTGGATGCTCCCTGCTCTTTGGAACTGTTTGCTCCCATAAC
>NW_010209865.1:0-641 GCF_000695765.1 Mesitornis unicolor | reverse complement strand
CGCTCTTCCCCCTCACAGGGCGCTTCACCACGTCCTCATTACCACTGTTCCAGGGCAATACACAGAAATGTTTGGCAATGCCAACCTGGGAGGAAATCCTGCACCTGTAAATGTTGATTCTATTATTTCATGCAAGATACAGCTGGGCATTATCTTTTTCAAAATGCAGTTACACATTACGTTGCAAAAACGGATGAGAAGCAGAGGAGACCTTTGGACATCCAGGAGAAAAGCAAGAGCATGAGAGTTTCTAACTTCATTTCAGGGAGTTTGTCACTTATCTTGCTGACCATCAGTCAAGCACTTCTCTCTGCCTGTAAATAACACTGCTGGGGAGCAAAACAAGCATTGGCTTGGCTTCTGACTTGCATACCTCCAGAGAAAGGCCGAATTAATTGTCCACAATAGTGGGAACCCCCCTAAGGAATGGCACGAGACCCAGCAGTGCTGTGCAGGGTGCAGGACACCCGACAAGGAGAAGCTGTGGCATTGAAAAACCCACATCCAGGAGAGCGGGAGAGGAATCTGTGTGACTGGGAGGTACAAACCCAACCGCTTGTAAACCATCTGCAGGTGCAGTGACTCCTACCCCGTTAACAGCCATGAGACGCACGGCGGTGGCGATGCTTGCAGCCAAACCC
>NW_010209864.1:0-1271 GCF_000695765.1 Mesitornis unicolor | reverse complement strand
AAAATAAAATTGAAAATAAAATAAGAAATTAAAACTAAATCTAAAATAAAAAATAAAAAAATAAAATGAAAATAAGAAAATAAGAATCGAAATAAGAACGAAAATAACAATGAAATAAAAATAAAAGAAAAATAAAAGAAATATAAAATGAAATGAAACGAAATGAAATGAAATGAAATGAAATGAAATGAAATGAAATGAAATGAAATTAAATTAAATGAAATTAAATTAAATGAAATTAAATTAAATTAAATTAAAGAATTTTATGCTCCAAACCAAGCAGGGAATGGAGCCTTTTTGGTGAAAAAGAACCCAGGAAATTAAAGCTTCTGCTGTAGAAAAAGAAATAACAATGACAAAAAAGCAGGTAATGAAGAAAAGAATAAATAATCATTCCAAAAATAAAAAGAATAAAATAATAAAAAGCCGTTTTCTTGAGGAAAAACCCCTGAAGAAATAAGAGGGGTTTTTGTAAAATCAAGAAATGCGGAAGTTTGGATTTTGGGGGGGGGGATTTTTTGGCCTTAAAGAAACCAGGGAATGAGGGCACTTGGGTGAAAAACAGGGGAAAATGGGAATTTGCTGGAAATCCACAAATATAAGAGAGTTTTTTGGAAAGAGAATGGATTTTTGGGGAAAAAGGGGGATTTTTGGTGAAAATTAAGCAGGGAATTGGTGAAAAAATAGGAATTTAAAAATAAAAAGGTAAAAAGAGGAGGAAAAGGGGAAAAAAAGCAGATGATAATGGGTTTTTTGGGGGGAAAAAACCATGGAAATTGGGGATATTTGGGTGAAAACCCCCCTAGTTTGGTGGACAGAAAAAATAAGGCAAGTTGCAAGGGTTATTTTTTTTTTCCCTGAAGAAAACAGGAAATCGGGGAAAAAGCCAACTTTGATAAGGGCTTTTTTTAGAGAGGAAAATAAAGAGGTCGCCGGAGTGTAAGGGCTGTTTAAAAATAGAGAGAAATAAGAGAGGGGTTTTTCTTAAAGGGGTCGTGAGGGTTGTTTATTTTAACCAGAAATGTGAGTTTTTGAGGTGTAAGGGGTTTTATAAAGATAAGAAACAGGGCAAAAAGGACCCAAAAATGTAATGTAACGTGATATATAAATATAATACAATGCAGGAGAATATAATATATAAATATGACGTGATGTAATAGGGAAAAATAGGTAAATGGGATCTAATGTAAGATGAAATAATAGATAAATGGGATGTGGTATAGAAATATGAATGCATAAATAGAATATAAATATATAAATGTAATAGAATA
>NW_010209863.1:0-1944 GCF_000695765.1 Mesitornis unicolor | reverse complement strand
CTCTGGCTTTGGCTCCAGCATCACCGGTTCCATCACTGGTACCAGTTCCAGTGTCACCAGTATTGGTTCTGGTATTGGCTCTGGCATCGGCTCCGGCATCGCCAGCACCGGTTCTGGGTCCGGCACCAGTATCAGGTCCAGTAGCACCAGTATGAGCTCTGGCGTTGGCTCCATCACCAGCACTGGTTCCAGTATCACCATCCCCATCCCCAGCATGGGCTCCAGTACCACCGGTATAACCAGTATCAGCTCCAGTATTACCAGTATGAGTCCTGGTATTGGCTCCATCACCAGCACTGGTTCCAGTATCACCGTCCCTATCACCAGTATCCGCTCTGGCTTTGGCTCCAGCATCACCGGTTCCGTTACTGGTACCAGTTCCAGTATCACCAGTATTGGTTCTGGTATTGGCTCCAGCATCGGCTCCGGCATCGCCAGCACTGGTTCTGGGTCCGGCACCAGTATCAGGTCCAGTAGCACCAGTATGAGCTCTGGCGTTGGCTCCATCACCAGCACTGGTTCCAGTATCACCGTCCCCATCACCAGTATCAGCTCCAGTGTCACCGGCTCCATCACCAGTATCAGGTCCAGTATCACCAGTATGACTCCTGGGATTGGCTCCATCACCAGCACTGGCTCCAGTATCACCAGTATGAGCTCTGGCATTGGCTCCAGCATCACCAGTTCCATTACTGGTACCAGGTCCAGTATCACCAGTATGAGTCCTAGCATTGGCTCCATCACCAGCCCTGCTTCCAGTATCACCATCGCCATCACCAGTATCAGGTCCAGTATCACCAGTATGAGCTCTGGCGTTGGCTCCATTGCCAGCACTGGGTCCAGGATCACTGGCTCTGGCATCGGCTCCGGCATCGCTGGCACCAGTTCTGGTACTGGGTCCAGTATCCCCACCACCAGCATCAGCCCCAGTATCACCAGTATGAGCTCTGGCATTGGCTCCATCGCCAGCACCGGGTCCAGGATCACTGTTCCCATCACCAGTATCACCAGTATGAGCTCCAGCATTACCAGTATTGGCTGCGGTACCAGCTCCAGTATCACCAGTTCCATCACTGGTACCAGTTCCAGTATCACCAGTATGAGTCCTGGCATTGGCTCCATCACCAGCACTGGCTCCAGTATCACCAGTATGAGCTCTGGCATTGGCTCCAGCTTTGCCTGCTCCAGCATCACTCCCAGTATCACCAGTATCAGCTCCAGCACCATCAGTATGAGCTCTGGCCTTGGCTCCAGCTTCACCATCCCCATCCCCGACACCAGCACCGGCTCCAGTATCACCAGTATCAGCTCCAGCACCACCAGTATCAGCTCTGGCTTTGGCTCCAGCTTCACCAGCTCCAGCACCAGCCCCAGTATAACCAGCCCCAGTATAACCAGTTCCAGTATCACCATCCCCATCACCAATACTGGCTCCACCACCAGCAACGGCTCCAGTATCAGTCCCAGTATCAGCTCCAGCACCACCAGTATCAGCTCCAGCATTACCAGTAACAGTCCCAGTATCACCAGTATCACCAGTATCAGCTCCAGCATCACCAGTATCAGCTCTGGCATTACCAGTATCAGCCCCAGCATCACCAGTATCAGCTCTAGCATTGGTCCCAGTATCAGCACCAGTATCACCAGCTCCAGCACCAGCTCCAGTATCACCAGCTCCAGCAACAGTCCCAGTATCAGCTCCAGTATCACCATCCCCATTACCAGTATCACCAGTATCAGCTCCGGCATTGCCAGTATCTGTCCCAGTATCACCAGTATCAGCTCCAGGATCACCAGTATCAGCTCTGGCATCGGCTCCAGTATCACCAGCTCCAGTATCAGCCCCAGGATCACCAGTTCCAGCTTCACTGGCTCCAGTATCAGCTCCAGTATCAATCCCAGTATCACCAGCTCCAGTATCAGTCCCAGTATCACCAGTATCAG
>NW_010209862.1:25341-31833 GCF_000695765.1 Mesitornis unicolor | reverse complement strand
AGGATTACAGCAAAGCCTCCCTCGCCCAGAAGGCGCCCGCCGTTCAGATGGGACTTGGGATATCTCAGAGCCGCCCCGCGCTCTTCACACGCGGGAGCGGGGCAGGGGACCTGTCCCCGAACTCACCCACCCGGTGGGTGTGCGCGGCCAGCACAGAGCTCCTGGGGCAGTTCTGACCGCAGCTCTCCAGCGGGCACAGGCGCAGCAGCGCGGGTCACGCACAGCAAGGACTGGGCTGCCTCGAGGTTGTGTTTAAGGATGTGCATTTACCCATCAGCCTCCGCCTCCGCCTCTGCCCAGCCACCCGATCCACGCTGTCCTTGCTGTGCCTCGCCATCCTCCGGCTCCAACAGCTCCCCTTGCTGCCCAGCACCCACAGCAGCCGCCGTTCTCCTTCCTCCCAGCCCTCCCTCCACAGGCAGGGCACAACCATGCACAGCAGCATCCCGGCCCCCTCTGCATCCCTCAGGCAGCCTCTCACCACATCGCTCTCTCCTGCAGCTCAGATCATGACACCATCACCCAGTGTCCCCATACCCCATCCATCTGAACCCAGGATTTGCAGCACCTCGCTGTGAAGAACAGGGCAGGACAGGAGCCCGTGGAGAGCTGTCCTGCTGGCTGAAAGCCCCGTGAAGAATTGCTTTTGTAGCTCTGTTTCTTGGTTTCCTATCTGCCCCTGAATTCACTACCCCTGCCAGATACTTAATAGAATAATGGTAATACAGCCACAGTGAGCTGAAGTGGCCTTGGAAATTGCCAGAAGTGACCTTGACAAGACTAAACATGAAACGGCACGGAGACAAGCGAGGGGAAGATGTGAAAGGTAAGCCCTGGATACCGCAGGCTGCAGCAGAACAGATCGACAAGAAAAAGAGCCACAAACATCATCATACGAAACAGGCCTGTGTTGATTGAATTTGCGTACAAAACCAGATACAGCTGCCCTCGCAGGTTTTAACATGAAAAAGGAACGTGTTTCAAAGTTATTGCTAAGAAAACAGGCATTTCTCCGCACTACCAATAGGTTCTTCTCCAAACGCAGCGATGGCTTTGGGCTGGCAGCCTCCCCAGAGCCACAACCGGAGGTGCCTTTGCAGACACCCGACTGGAAGCACTGCCACCTCTCCCACCAGGTGCTGGGAAATCCAGAGCAGAATCCAGGGTCGGAACAACCGGAGAGCTGATGGGAAACCGGCCTTTTGATGCCCCCTTCCTCCAGGGGGGCAGCTGAGGGCTCCCATGGGGCAGCTCGCTGGGATTTCCTCCCCAAGGACACCGCTGGGATGGTCTCTGTTGGCAGGGCCTGCAGAAGGAGCACCCTGAGCTTCATTAGCCAGCAGAAGGTGGGAGAACACGGACCTGAGAGGAGGATCAAGCTGTTAAAGGCAGCCGCACACCATCAGCCGCACCGAGGAACGCAAACAGCACAAAAGCAGCAGCTTTACCACCCTCCCCGCATCAGCTCTCTGGAGAGAACAGCTTGGAAGAGGACTTCTCACCGGTGGGACCCCTTTGAACACAGACTCCATCAGACTAAACAGCTCTGCCACTCCTCAGTCCTGCCCAGACTCCCCAGCCGTTTCGCTGTCCTCCCCTGCTCACAGCCCAGGCCAGACCACGCTGCCCACCTGCGGTTGCGCCTTTGCTGGGCATCAGCGTGGGCTCATTTCCTGACACATTTCCCCCAGCAAAGTCTCAGCTGGATTCATGTCCTCCCCCTTGACCGGTTACTCAAACTCCTCCGTGATTCACAGCTCTGGCTCACGATCGCCAGCATACTAATGAGAGGAGTGTTGATTTATGGAAGCCCTGATATTTCACCAGTGGATTAAACAGTCTATAAAGCATATTTGGACACATTACAGGATTAGAAGAATCCACCTGGGAAGTTCACTTCCTCCACTCTTGTAAAGAGACTTTCCTTCAAGGGCACAGCAGAGATGGCTGGGCATTGCTGAAACCCATTGGGGAGACCACCCAGGCCCCCAGCACCCTCTTTGCAGAGCCAGATCTCACCGTTTAGTACTGGTACACTTTAATTTGTCTGTTTTCATCCAGTCCTAGCTGGAGCAGGCTGGGGCTGCTGGCAAGGGGCTTCTGTGCCTGTGGGAAGAGAGGTCTGGCAGCTGGGTGAAGGAAAAGCCCAGTTTAGGATGGGATTAACGGCAGGAGCACAGCCAGACAGGACAGGTACAAGGGGCAGAGCCAGCCCCACACACACGCGGCGCTGAGCCCGCTGCAGCCAAGCCAAACGGAATTAAAGGGGGATTAGGGAATTGAAAGGAGCACCGTGCGCTGCCGGAGGCCCAAGGGATTTGCTGCTAATATCTGTGTACACTGCAGAGGAGATCCTGACAGCCCCAGCATAACGCTGTTACAACACAAACCTGGAAACATCTCCGCTAATGGCACTGAGAGGTCTCACCTGTTTGATCACACTGCACGCTATGATTTGTCCCAAAATGGAGGGGGAACACTGGGGAGCCCCAGCCCTCCCTGCCCAGCCGCGCAGCTGCCTCATGTGCCAGGTCCACGCATCTCCAGGCACCCTCACCTCACACAGACACTGCTGCTCATCCTGGGCTGCTCAGCAGGGACTGCCCATGGAGTCCCAGTGCAGCAGCGGGGGCTGCATCAGTGGCACCCAAACAGGTCACTCATGCTCCAACTGTAAACACCGTGTTTCCTTGCAGAACCAGACACTAACACAGCAGCGAAGGCTCTGCAATGCTTTAGTGCTCCCTATTCACTCGCCTCCTGCTGCTGCTTCCTATCTGCTGCAGGACGCTGGAGTGCAATTAAAGAGCAGACCCAGCAAAGGATACACTTGGGAATCCTTCTTGAAGTCTTCTAGCCATTTCTTGTTGCTCTCAATCATCCTTTGAATACTCTTCTCGCCCAACTCATGGCTCTGGAGCTGGGAGCGCTGGAACAGCCGTATTTGCTCACTGTCACACAAGAGAAAGAGCACAAGTCAGAAAACGAGGTCTAGGAAGAAGCAGTCCCAGAGATAAGAAAGTGATGGGCTGCTATAAAAAGAGCCATGGTTAACAAAAAGCAACCTCTTGTTGGCTCGACATCTCCTGCCCAACCACACCACAGAGAAAAGCCACAGCAGCCCCCTGCTATCAGGCTGCTGCCCTCCTTTTTGTCCATACACATCCGAAATGTACAGCTGGCAGCCTCCACCGCACCCTCCGTGAGCAATGGGAAGAGCAATGAAAGCAGTGACACAACTCAAGGAAAAAGAGCCTTACGCTGCAGGTACGTATCCCAGCTTGTTGTCCAGAGGCTTGGAGCTTCCACTGAGCGATGGGAGCCCACCTGCAAAACAGACATTCAGTTCAGGCCCCCAGCAGCAACAGCCTTTGCATCTGGATGCATTTGCTTTCTGTACTATGGACACACTGCAAGCTGTGGGCACGGTGGTGCTGAGGAAACCGAGATGGTGAACCCAACATGCAATGCGCAGGAGGCTTCCAGGAAGCAGGGCTGGCTCCTCTCTTGCTCCCTTCTTTCACAGGTGTGTATTAAAGGCTGAACTGCTCCAGAAGCCGGATGACAAGCTCAGCCATATGCTGCACTCCCTGGCATGAGGTTCTCATTCCTTAGCTCATTAACACCCTTGCTACCAGCAGCACCAGCAGCACAGGAAGGGTGAGCCGGTTAGAGCTTGCAGGGCTGCGCAGTCAGAAGCGGCAGGCACACAGGCAGACAGGTAACCTTCCTGAGCCCGCCTTACCTGGGAAATACTTGCGCCATTTCTCTGCCAGGATGCTGTCCACTGACTGCCCAGCCGAGGAAGAGCAGCTGGAGCTCAGCCCAGCGCTCTGGGCCCACTGGTCCGCCAGAGACACCCCGGCAGGAGCCACCCGGGAGCCACCCGCCTGCGGCGCTGCCAGGGAGGCGTACGTAGAGAGAGGGACACCGCCGCAGGCTGTCGAGGTGAAGAGTGGAGGCTGGGGATGGTTCAGAGAGCCCAAGACGCCAAGCACCCCGTTCAGTTCACCAGTGATGCGCTGCAGAGAGTCTGTCAGGTACTGGACCTTGTTCTGCTGGGGGGCAGGCCAGAAGTCGGACCTCAAATCAACTGGCAGAGGAGAGAGGAAAGAAGGGATCATCAGGAGGGCAAGGGAGAGGACACTTCTGTGGCAGGAGACTCGCTTTCCACTTTGCATTGCACTCCAAGCTGAGCTCGATCAGCGTGGTTAAGTGGGATACAGAGGCAAAAACCTGGCTTTGCAGCCAACGGAGGAGACAAACTGTCGATGAGGATTTGTGTTTGGAGGCTGCCTAGGCACAAAGTGGAGGAGATAGCAGAGGGAGACAAAATCGCAAGGACAAGATCCTCCAATGCTGCAAGAACGCGGCCTGCAGGACAAGCCTGGACTGCATCAGAGCGTGTGTTTGACCCCATCTCCATCCCTCAGTTCTACCCTGTACCCTGCAGATACCAACACGACAGCAAAGCCCTGGCAAACGGCAAACCTCTGAGAGCTGCATGCCCCATGCACCCTGCCCGAGAGCAGACCCCACGCAGGCAGTCACGCTTGCACTGTGGCAGTCTCAGCACACAGAGCGAGCAGGAGGCAGCATGCACTGGTTACACTGCACACACAGCAAAGCTCTTGGGCCAGCAGCCAGGCTGGAGGTAGGACCAACAGGACCGTGCTGATACAAGGGTTCGCACCTTACAGTGAGAAAAAGCCCTTCAGCTTCACATGTGCCTGCAGATATTTCAGTGATCAGGGTCAGAGACCGTCCCAGACTGGACAGATTGTCCGTCTGGTACCATAGGGAAGTTTTCCAAGTTTTCTTTAAGCTCCAGCCTTGGCAGCCTTTCCGCAAGCGACACAACCCTTCTGCCTCCCTGGCTGTTTGTGGGGAGCCCTTTTTCCCACCTGCACACCACCAGTCACAGGCAGCTGAGGGCAAACCACAAAGCAGGAGCAGCAGAGGGAACTGCACAGCCTGGCCTGCCAGAGATGAGAGGGAGAGGAAGCCTGGACTCCTTCAGAAGAGCAATACAACTCTGCAACAGCAGAGGGAAGAGCTGAAGCCAGATTTTATAAACCGCTGAAAACAAAGGCAGCGATTTAAAAGGCAAGTTCATGCACAGATCCCGCCCCTCTCATCTGTCACTGGAGGCAGGAAATCGGCTTTTCAAATGAAGTGTTACACACAGAGCAGGCTCAGCCATGGCTAGCAGGCCTTAGACACTGATGGACACAAGTGAGAACAACAGCAGGTACATCAGAGAGGCAGGAGGGAAAGCCAGAACTGCCTCTACAGCCTCACAGAGCGGCTCAGCACACCAAGCCAGTCAGGCACTTACATTTGGGCTGACACGCATTTATACTGGATGTGCTGTCCATGTCCTCAGAGCTGCTGAGATCAAAAGTCACCATCTTCTTGCACGGAGCACTCCTCAGCGTGTCTTCATCTGAAAGCTGGTCAAGAGGAGGAACACAATGCAAGCTAAATGTGCTGTTCTGTCCCTCAGACAGAATTCTGTGGCTTTTCCTGGCTGCTTTCTGCAGCCGCACACTGAACATTGAACCCAGGTATCCTCAGCAGAGGGAGGCACGGTATTTGTCCTCTTGACCAAGAAATAGACAGTTAAGAAAGCACCTAGCCTCTCTGATGGCAAGTTGCAGTTTATATCACAGGATATATCAGCACGTCGATGATAACACCAATTCATTGCTGACCTAACAAGCTTCTCACAAACAGGAGCACTCAGGCTTTCTCCATGCAAACCCCAGCCCAGATCTAGCGAATCACGGGGGTCATAATCAATTAGCTTTGTGTTTCTCTCCGGCTTTGTGACCAGCCTCCTCTCCCACCATTCTCAGACACCGTTCTGCTCTCAGAGGATGTGTTTCTAAAACCCAGCTCCACTGGCTTTAGGTGGTGGTTACCTCCTCCAGCAGCGAGGACTCCAGCTGGCTCAGCTTCTCCTCTTTCTTCTTCAGCAGCACGTGTCCTTTCTGCATAGCCGACTTCATCTTGTTCAACTCCTTCGCTTCCTGCAGAGGGCCAAGAGCCAGGCCAAGGAGGAAAGTTAAAGAATGGCAGGAAAGAACCTGTGTTAGTGCCCAGGGGGAGCTCACTTGTGCTCGGCACAGGAAATCACACCGCTGGAGTAAAACCGCTCCCAGCTCTGTGAGCACAGGACGTGGAGTGTGCAGAGGGCAGAGCACGTGCCTCAAAGCAAGCTCAGCCCAAGGAAAAGGGGGTTTCAATTCCAGACCCTGCAGCCAACAGGGTCCACAGCTGTGGCCCTGCAGACATCAGTGCTCTCTATCGCCAGCGAGGGACATCGCGATCTTCCCTGACTTTGGCTGGCGCATCAGCAGAGCTGCCAAGTGCTCAAGAGCCCTTTTCCAGGCAATGGTGAAACTGCTGTGGGGCTGCAACCAGCAATTCATCCCTGCTGAGGGGATGGATACCTGTCACGTCCTTTGCCATGAGGAGAACGTGTGTTAC
>NW_010209862.1:8820-25310 GCF_000695765.1 Mesitornis unicolor | reverse complement strand
TCTCTTCCCCTACCAAATGCCTTCTCCATTTTTAAGGTCCCAGGAGCTCCAACTAATGATCCTGGATGCTAGCAAGCCTCTGCACACTGGCTGCGCCACAGGGACTGCTTCACAGAGCCTTCCCAGTCCAAATTGCACAGCGAAACAGAACTGGAGCTGTTGTACCGTGCCGTGCTCTGTCAGCTGAGGGCTGTGCATGTCACACAGGAGCACTGCTGTGATCCAGAGCCTAAGGCAGGCTCTTTTCAAGCTCGTTCCTCAGACACTGCACTTGCACTGCATCCCTGAAGTAACCTACAGCCTCACCCGAGAGGGGAAAGACTCTGAGCCTTGTGTTACAATGAGGAAGACGCAGGCAGGGATGAACACTACATATCAGTCATAAAAGACACAAGATCTGATTTCCAGGAGAAGCAGACACCCACAGCTGCCTGTCACCGCAGCTGCACCACCAGGAATCAGTCCCAGGGCTGAGGACTCCTGTGTGCGGCCACAGGGTCTGACATCCGAGCACCGGCAGCGCTCGGGGCTCACCTCTTCCAGGTTCTTGCGCACGCCCTCCAGGAGCTGGGAGCTGTCGGGATCCTGCACCGCCTCCTGCGCTCTCTGCATGTCTCGGCGCCACTGCTGCTTGGCAGCCCTCAGAGCCGTGTGCCTCCTCTTCATGGAGCGGGTCTGGCGCACCAGGAACTCCTTGGCGTTCCTGATGGAGACCTCTTCTGCAGAGATGTAGCTCCTGACCCTACATGACAGGAACAGGCATGGTCCTGGCTTGGTGCTGGCTGTGCCATCCTGCAAGCCTCGGGCAGCACCCTCCCCAAAAACGGGTTGGTGGTGAACAAAGGCGTTTGCTTGTACTAAACAAGAACAACCACCTTCCGGAAGCAGCTGGCGTACGGATACTCACTGATCAAACTGGAGGTTGCTGTCCTCATGGCTTTGGGAGGGGGGGGAAGCAGGCTCTCCAGATGCGTGCTGAGGAGTTGAAACATGCCAAAAACTAAGAAATAGGTATGGGAAACGGAAGCCCAGGACCCCGTAAGAATCCAGTTAGCAGAAAGTAAAAAGCCAGAAGGACATCACCGTGGTATTGCCCAGACCCAAAACAAAGACATCTCCACCCCTGCTGCAAGCCCTGCTTTTCACTGCAAGGACACTCAAGTATCCCACACTCCTTTACCCCCAGTAATAATCAACAGAAATCAACAAATACTAAACATATTGATGTCCCCTGGCACAGAGAAAGGCATTGCTGCGTCTCAAACGAATTCACACA
The DNA here is from genome assembly GCF_000695765.1 of Mesitornis unicolor. Classification (NCBI taxonomy): domain Eukaryota; kingdom Metazoa; phylum Chordata; class Aves; order Mesitornithiformes; family Mesitornithidae; genus Mesitornis; species Mesitornis unicolor. The sequence goes on along the minus strand of NW_010209862.1, from coordinate 24,034 downwards.
GAAGGAACAAAGGCTGGCATTTTCAAGGGAGTTCCAGCCTCAGATCTCACCAGACAGACACTTGACAGTCTGCTTTACTCACAGCTTGAAGCGTTTCTCTCAGGTCTTCCACGTGGAGCTCAGCTTTCCTTTTTGGAGACTCCAGGCTTTCTTCTGCCTCCAGTTCTTTCAGAGTCTCCTGTTTGCTCCTGACAGCTGCCTCCTGCTCGCTGTCCCAAGAGAAGGCAACAGCACGGCTGTGATCAGACACTGGGTTAGACTGCAGGGCCGTCCACCCCAGTAATCTGCCCACAGCGGTGTCCAAAGCAGCCCCCAGTTTCCAGGAGGAAAAGGGCCACGGATGCGCAAGGCAACACCAGTATCAGGTCTGTGGTGCTGTCAAACACAACCCCTGGTGGGCAGGGAAACTTTGCTTCATCCCCTTACCCAGAGGGTCAGCGATCAGGAAAACCTTTGCTCTGTGTTTCAGTGCCCCTCCCAAAGCATCTCATTGACCCTCACGAGAGAGGTGGAGAAGACAAAGCAGCGAACCAGGCAAGCAGAGGTCGCGGGACACATTTACACAGCGAGTTATTAACAGATCTGGAAGCAGACCCCAGGACCTCCATGCCCTCAAGCCACCACTGGGATGCTAAAGGAATATGGCTCAAGACGCAAGAAGCTCAGAGGTAAGGGAGAGGTGCGGGTGAGGTCACAGAGGATTTGGCTATGGGCAAAGCGTACATTTTTTACATTAGAGAACAAGTCTCATTCACACACCTGATGCGTTTCTGCAGCCTCTGGCTTCGCGTCCGCAGCAAGTCCACCTGGACCTCCAGCTCAGCCTTCTGGTCCTGGAGCTCCTCCAGGCCCCTCCGCAGCTGCTGGATGGACTCCAGGAGGTTGGCCTGCTCCTTCCTGCTCTCCTCCAGGCGGACCTGGGAAGCTACAGCAGCTTCCTAGCAGAAAACCAAACCCATCCCTCACAGTGATCTCCCCAGCACCAAAACACTCAAGAGGCTTGGTCCCAGAGCCGCAGACGCACGCAGCAGCCCTGGAAGAACAGGACTGTCTCTTTGGGGAACAGCTCGGAGCTAATGGAGCTCCCAGCAGGACGGCACTCCCGGCTGAGCCAGGGAGGCGCTGCAGGCTCACAACCCAGCAGCAGTTTGCTTTTTTAAAGCCAGACTTGTAGCGTGCTGACCTCACTCCAGAGGAGGAGCAGCACAGCGGCTCCCCACAGCCGAGGCATACGTACGTCTCTTTCTAGCTCCATCCGTTTGCCCTCATCCAGCAGCTGCTGCCTTCTCTGCTTCAGAGACTCCTCCTGTGCACAGACGAGGAAGGAGGTGAGTGGCACAGTGAGGAGATTGCTGATGCTGAGCAGCACTCGAGGTACAGAGCTCGGGTCTAAGCCTCATGACCACTCAAAACACCTGAGGATTCTTGTCAGCTTTGCTTCCCCCCACCCCAATTCCAGCTCCCTCCCTTTGATTTCAAGTGAGAAGCTGGGAATATCTGCACTGCTGTGGGAGGAACACCCCTTCCTGCTCAGCTCAGAGTATTGAAGGCACATGAAGGGTTCTGCAGGATCTTGCTGCTGTGAAGCCTCTGGCTGCCTCCAGCATTTCTCCACTATTTTTTTACCTCCTCACTCCAGTGCTGCTTGGAAAGGAAGAGCTGACAGAAGCAAGGTTATCTACAGCCCTTGGCACAGCCCAGGCCTTAAGAGATCTGGCAGGCAAGAGCATCAGGCAGGGACTTGCCAGCTCCACGGGAGCATTTGGAGAGCTTCCCTCTCCCTCTCTGCTGCCCGAGAGCCAGCAACACTCGTTCCCTCTTCACAGCAGCAGGGAGGAGGTGGTAAACGGGGAAGGGACTGGCTATAACCTGAACTGATGCTGAGCTGGAGACACTGCCTTGAAAGGCTCCTGTGATCCCTCTGACACTCTTACAGCCACGTACCGTCTCCCAGAGCCCTGAGCAAGCCCACAGCACTGCTTTTCACTGCCAACATTAGCTGTGGGGCTGGACCCACTGGTGAGGGAAGTGTTACCCGTAGCTTGGATGGCAGCAAAAGCCTTGGCTGAGCACTTCTGAGAAGTCCCCCAAGAGGAAGGGGCCAGAGGAGCAGCACGGGTTAGGAAACCTCTGCAAGCCCCATAGAGCTGGCTCACCTGGCTGAGGAGCTGTGCTGATCTGGCTTGGATGTTCTTCATGCGGACATCAAGCTCGTTTTCTGAATCCTGGAGTCTTCTTTCCTGCACAGAGATGCCGAGTTCAAAGGAGAACAGCACAAGGTCCTTGCTCACCAGGCAAAGCTCCGCCATCAGGAGGAACAACGAAGCCTGGGGAAGCGTGACCTGCCACTCGTGTCGCCCCGGGCTGCAGGGGTTGGCAGGGCCACCAAGGTACCCAGGCCATCCCCAAGCAGCCAAATCAGTGACCTGCCTGGCAAGGCGTTCTCACCTTCTCGCTGTGCCTGTGCTGCAGTGCAGTCAGCCGCTCGTCCAGCTCTGCCTGCAGAGCTTTCGCCTCTGCTTCGTGGAGCTGTTGCAGCCGCACGGTCTCGCTGCGCAGGCCTTCCAGCAGCTCTGCCCTCTGCTTTCTCTCCTGTTTATTGCCAAATAGGAACAGGAAAAGCATCTGAGTGAAGCACAGGGTTCTCCAGCAGGCCAGCATGAACACACAGGACACACCTCTCTGGAATCAGAGCCCAGCACACAGCAGCTCCTGAGCAAGCACCAGATCTGGCAGATTAAAACCTCTTGCCTACAGGGCCAACATGGTTAAGGGAATGGCACAAGACAGAAGAAACTAAGGCTTTGTCACACCCTGCTGACTGTAGCCAGAATGGGAAGCAGGAGGCTTTCCAGAACAGGCACCTGCAAAAATGGGAACCTTCTTCTCCAATACAGAAGTCCACAAGTGCACGTGGAAGCTGCCTGCACAGAGAGCCTTTGACAGCTTATCCTTATAACCCCAGCCTCAATTCACTTGACTTCATGGCAATGATGTCTAGTCCTTCTAGAGGAAGAGAGATTTCTAATTCTAGGAGTGGCTGAGGTGGGCAGTGCTGGCAAACAGCAGTGCCAGCCCAACCAAGTGAGCCAGTGCAGTCACCTCCCAAATTCACGGCTCCCCCAGCAGTACCTCCTCCTCGTACTGATCCCGAATCCGTGCCAGGACCTTCTGGTGCTCCTCTTTCATGCTCTCCATTTTTTTCTCATGGTCTTTTTCCAATTCCTGGCGTTTCTCTCTCATAAGCTCACTGAGCTGCAGGGATGGCACATAAAGATGTTACTCTGAACTGCAGCATTGCACTACGGTGCCCTCCCAAGAGAGCAACCCCTCCTATGAGCAGGGGGGCTGAAGCTCGGGAGCACCTTGCAAGCGGGGTCAGCCTGCGGCCTGGGCAGCACAGAGCAAGGCCCTGCTGAGTTGAGATGCAGCAGGGGTGTCCTTTTCCCCAGGGAGCACCCCTTTGCCTCCACAGTCACCCCTGGCAGGGGATGTGGCCGCTCAGACCTCCCCAGGCCTGCAGGGGGAGAGGGTGACGAGCCCTCGGCAGCCCGAGGTGAACACTTGCCTCACGTTCGTACTCGGTCACTTGACGGGCTTTGTGCTGCACTTTGTGCCCCGCTCTCTGCAAGTTGTCACGCAGCCGAGCCTCCTCGCTCCTCTGTGCCTCTGCTATCTGGGTTTGCAGGCTGGAAGTGACCTGCCATGAAAGCCACCCACAGACTTGTCACCCTTCTGACAAGATCCATTTAGTGCCCTCCTACAGAGAGCAAGCAGCGCTGCAGGGCCCAGCGTGTGCAGTCTCACCACCCCCTGCCTGGAGCACGGCCAAACGCTGAGCCAGACCAGAACCACATTTAGGAAGTGGGAAAAAAATAACGCCACCCTCCCCGGCCACCTCTGGTGACAGGGTGGGGAAAAACCCATCTACATTTTAAGGACACCATCTTTTACCTTACGATGCTTCTCTTCCGCCGCAGATTTCAGCTGCTGGAGTTCAGCTGCAAGCTGTGTCTCTAGCTCTTCTACTGCCTACAGAACACGAGCAAGAGAGCCTGCTGGAAACCTCCACGTGTGGGGGCATGCTGAGCAAGATGCGTTTGCAATTAATGGCTACCCATAAGCATCAAAAAAGCGCAACGGTAGACTCCTTTCAAACCAGACTACATACAAGGTGCTTCTCCTCCCAGGAGATCTCAACCCTGCTGTGCTGGAAGGACAAGCAGCCTCCATTCAAGCGCTCCCCAGGCTCCCTGCAGCACTGGGGCAGCTGCCAAAGAGGTGTTCTGGGCCGAGAAAATGCCTGGGTTTACCTTGGCCGGGACACAGCGATCTCTTTTCAGATGCAATGGACGTTTAAATAATTGCTATTTAATCACCACTGTAATGAAAACAGGGGGAGTACTCCTCCTCTAACAGCATGCCTGACATCTCTCCTTTACCTTTTAGAGGACTCCTTAGTAAAGCACATGCAGATGTCATTTGCCCTCAACACTTCAGCACTGCAACGCAAGCCAGGTCAGCATGAACAGTGCAGGTCTGACCCTCTCTGGCAGTAAACATCTCACCTTCTGCTTTTCCCTGGCCAGTCTCTCCTTGAGCTCACTCAGGAATTGCTCCTTCTCCTGTTCCAGCCCAGCCCTCTCTTTCTGCTGAGCTTCCTCCAGTTCCAGCTTTATTTTCTCCAGCACAAGCTGCTGCTTCTTCTCCAGCCTTTCCTTCTCCATCACCTGCTGGGACTCCCACTCTTCTCTTATCTTCTGCAGCGCCGCCTCCTGCTCTGCCCTGAGGGGTTTGCAGCAGGGACAGACAGAAGCAAGTCAGAATTTGGTACTTCACTGCTGGGCCCCATTTAGGAACCAGAGCTCATTCACATGGCCCAGAGCCGTGCCTGCTCCCACATTACAGCGACATCTCTCTTCAGGACACATACTCTGTTTATTTAACAAAACTTGACCAGCTCCAAGGCAGCAGAGCTGTCACCATTAAGCTCCATCACCTTTACCTCTATTGACAGCTCCCCAGCACACACAGCACCACGGTTTGGGTCTGGTACTCACTACCCAGGCAGGGTACCAGCTACGGGAGGCTCTGGAGGGCTGGGACCTCCACTTTGGGCAGCTGCATCATGCAAGATGCCTCCCCCCCAAACCAGCAGAGTTTGTGCCCCCAGGGCTGGCAGCGCCCTAGGAGCTGCAGCCAAACTTTTCACCTTATCTTCTCCTCCTCTGCCTCCATCTCCGAGGCGATTTTGGCTCTCAGCTCTAAGAGTCTCTCAGTTTCTTCCTTTCTGACACGCAATTCTTCCTCCTCAGAAATCTTGGCCAAATCTTCTTTCAGAGTCCTGGGAGAAAAGCAGCCAGAAACAAGGAAACAGATGTCACCAGGAGGCTTTAATATCACCAAGCTGCCTCCCTTTGCACCCAGGACAGAGACATCCAAGTCTTGCAGGACATGGGAAGATGCTCCCTCACCTGCACTGGAGAGCACTTCCTGAGGCAGGCTGTGCTCTCTACACATCTGCTTTAAGGTTTTACAGCACCACCAGCACATCACTGTTCAAGATGTGCAGATCCTCATGCACAGGACTGTCTGTGCCAGGCACCATCCCATGCTTCTCCTCCCCAAAAGCCCTGTTCTTGCCTCCTTCACCCACAACTCTGCAGAGTGGCACCACTTCCAAGGTGGTGGCTTATAGCAGCACAAGCCTGCAGCCACCAGCAATGAAATTCAGGTAGGAAAGGCTCAGGGGAGAAAAAGGGGAGATGGAGTAAAAACACAAGTACCTGAGGGATTTTTCTTTCTGCTCATGAAGACTCTGAGCTTCCTCCTCATCGTCCTCCTTCATCTCCTCCTCGAATTTCTGAATTTCCTCCTCCATTTCTTGCAATGAATGTGTTTTCTCTTGCTCTAGGTCCACCTCCAGGTCCTTGCTTATCTCCTCCAGGGATTCCTCACTAGATGACTGCTTCAAGGACTGCTCGTGCTCAACTTCCTTCTCAAGGGGCCTACCAGAAAAGGAAAACTCCTTTGGCCAAAGGGTGACAGAAAGCTGAGCAACACGGAAGGAACAGCAACATCCCCCCAAACAATATCAGCTCCGAACCAAGAGTCTCAGAGTCTCCTACTCCATGAGCTGCTGTGTGCTAACTCAGCTCATGCTCAGGGCTTTGAGCTGCACATTATCACAGGTACCAGCTTGGAGATGCCCCCACGCACCGCTGGTGGGACCTCTCATCGACTCCCAGACTGATAAACACAGTCCCAGCAGCACTCTGGTCCCAAATAACTCGTATTTGGCCCACCACATCTCACCTTGCCAGGGCGACACAGCCCCGCTTCATGAAGGATGCTGTAGCTATGAGACCCTGGCAAAGGCTGGCAGGCAGAAAAGCAGATGCAGTCGGTCCCTGTTTGCAGCCAGGGACTGGCAGAGCGCTGCTGACGGACCAGGTATTTCTCTGCAACCGCAGCCTAAAGTGTGCTGGGAGTTTGCCAGCTCCAGGCAACGGAAAGCCCTAAGCACTCCAAAAATTCAAACCCAATCTGTCTCTAATTAGGTTTTTTTTTCAGAGAGAGAAGCAGCAAAAGTATAAGGTCTGAGAGAGGCTGAAGGGGAAGGAGGAGAAAATGAAGATCAGTCTAGGAACAAAGTTTTCATTCTCAGCGGGGTCTCATCATGCTCTGAGACTGCTAGCGTAAGGCAGAGGGACTTGTGTTTTGCCAGGAATTGGGGAAATAACAGCCTCAGCTCTTCCTTAAGGGAGACCCACCCAACACACACACATTTATGAACTCAACACAACTCCTAATAGGAAAAGGGAGTTGCTGTGCTGGTCTCCCCGTCAAAGACTGCTTCTCCACTACTTTTCTGAGCGATGCACTGCCTAATTGTTCCAATTGCATCCGCTGATCTGTCGTTGGACACAGGACAGAGTCAGCACCGTCACTGCCACCGAGATCCCCTATGGCAGTGGCGCTGCGGGTGCATCCCTGCAGGGACCATCGGGTTAGCCCTGGCTTGCTCTGCCACCCTGCGCTCCCACTCCACCATCTCAGAGCAACCAGTGCTCCCAGTGACACACGCGGGGCGGTTCATCGGGTTTTTGTTGCTGCCCCTGCTCTCAGCAGCACTCAGGAGCCAGTGTGAGCGCATTTGTCAGCGAGTGCGAATGCCCACAGCCTTGCCAGCGACACGGGTAAGGAGGAGGCTTTTCCAAGCGCAAAGCACGGCTCTTTCTCCACCCCACGGAGCCCTGTGCCCCAGCCCAAGGGCTGAGCCGCTGTTGTCCCCCCGTCCCCGTCCCCGTCCCCGGCACTGCCGGCTCACTTGGCGCTCTCACCAGCGAAACAGCTGCTGGCATTTGCATACAGCAGGTTTGAGCTCTGCTGTGCCACCACACCGCGACTCCTGCCTGCACACACCGCCTCCAAGCACCACAACGGGGGACAGAAGGACAGAAGCCGTTATGCTGACAATACGGGGACTCAAACGAAGCCCTTACGCTTTGTGCGGGGCAGCAAGCTCCTCCAGATTCTTTAGGCTATCCAGCGATCCCTCCTTCAGCTCCTGGGCCACCGACTCCTCCTCATCGGGCTTTTCTAAAGCAAAGCTCTTCTCTTCCGACGCTTCACTTTGATCCATCTCGCTTTGCAGCACAAAGAAAGGCAACACAAGACCGGGTTAGCACAGGTTAGATTTCAGTGGCTGCTGCAGGTAGAGGAGACGGGGAGGACGGGATGTGCAGCTGACTCCGATGGGCACCCAGCCATGCCTGCCAACGGGCCCCCTTGGTCCAACACGGGCTGCCAAGGGAGCAGCACGGCTCCAAGCCATTCCCAGCACCTCCGGCCCCGCCACGCTAACAGGCAGCGGAGGATTTAATGGCTGACAAGCTCAAAACGCTGAATCTCTTCCCTGGATTATCCCCCTCTCTTTCCAAGTCCTCCGAACATCTCCCCAAGGTAAGTCAGCCCTATTAGCAGTACTCACGCTGTTGTCCAAATTACAGACGGAAATGTTGGCAGGCATGTTTACATCTACAGTCCTACTTCATCTCGGAGGTACAGGGAAGAGAGACAAGGCAAGCACAGGCTGGCTTTACAGGCAGAGAGAAAGAGGATGCACAGCTGGGAAGCAGGTACCAAGTGATAAGGAGACAATTCCTGCAGGCAGAACACATTTTTGGGGACCTTCACATGAGCAGCTCCTGTACAAACGAGGCTGCAAATCCCAAGCGCACACAGCCAGTCATTAAGATGGACTGCAGCCTCTTCTGTTCACAACTTTCCCTGGCACAGGCACCAGCACCTTGGCTCCCAGTGCCCCACAGTAGGTGTAACTGTGCTCAGAGGCTAAGAGCTTTGACACGGTTCATCTATAAACGCCACAGGCTGCCGCTCTGAGAGGCACTCGAGAGAGCGGGGAGCTCACTGCTCAGCATGGTTATTTCACCTGTTTTACACAAATCTCCACACGCAGGCTGAAAATAACTGCCCCAGCCAGCCCGGTCCTCCCAGTGACCAAGGGTCTGGGAACCAGCATTGCCCCTGGGGTAATCACTGGTGCACCCCACTGAAGTGTGCACATAGCAGGATGTAAAAAGGCTTAATGCTCACACCCGGCCAGCCAGTGCCTTGCTGCAGGCCACCTCTGCGGAAGGAAGAGGAAGAAAACTGCTCACACCACAGCTGGGCTCTCCTGCAACCAGTAACAGGCACCAGGCTGGCACTGGGAGCCTTTGGCTACCGGCTCTGCCCAGTGAGGGGCTGGCAGCCCAGCAGGACCAGCACTGACCAGCACTGGGGGCTGTCTCAGAACCAGAAAGGGCAGTGGCTGAGTCTTCCATGGTTAAACACCATGGGCACGCGGTGTTACCAGGTCTGGGTCAATGTCGGCAAAAGCACAACTTCCAGAGCCTCAGAGAAGAGCCAGACAGCTGTAAGGGAAGCAGGAGCCAGCTCCACATGTGGGGCAGCCACAGAGAAACGAGACAGGCCATTTTGCTGCCCACCCAGCCAGGAGCCGAAACAAAGCTGAAGTCTGCCGAGACAGAACTAAGGAGGGGGCAAGAGAAGCGAGAGGTTTAGTGGGAAAGACCCTGTGAGAAGCTGCAGCACCTCAGGGTGTTTACAGGGGACATCCGGACAGGTTACAGCGAGCAGAGCAGGGGCAGACAACAGGAAAGTCATGGAGCCTGGGCAGTCCACGCCTCCTTCGCTGCTCTGCTTGTACCATACCTCTCAGCAGCTTCTGTTCGTTTGCTTTGCTCTTCCTCTACAATGGCTTTGCTTTGGTCTTTTTTCTCTTCTCCCAGCTCCAGGGCCTGCAGGTAAAAGCAAACAGTGTGGACTTTGCTGGACCCTTCACCAAAAAGCCTCTCTGGACCTTACAGCGGTTCTGCTGAAGGGCAGCACCGCTCTGGTCCAGCACAGCGCTGAGCCCAGGGACCAAACAGGACCCAGTAGCTCCTCCAGATGCCACCAAGTGTGCCAGCCTCCTGTCCCACAGGTAACCAAGGGGCTCCAGGCATCGCAGGAATGGGGGGTTGCTTTTTCTGTATGGAAGGTGAACTCCCTGCCAGGGCTAAGCACTTTGGACACAGGTTTGGTCTTTTCCTGAAGGTCACCTTACACACTCACGTAACACCAAACTCCCTGAAATTTATAAGACAAAAGTCTCCTCCAAGAGCAATGTCACACGTGTGCCACAGCCACAAAGCACCTTGAAACACTGGCTGTGCCCAAAACGTCCAGACTCAGCCCTGCCTGATCCTGGTTCTCGGGCAGACCGGGAGCACACACTGGGAGTACACAGTCACCCCTGCCCAGGGCTTTCTGGCCACTGGCTCCAGAACACATCAGTTTGGTGCTGTAAGGAAGCCACCCCCCTGGTAACTCACTGAGCAACTCGAGTTGGCTTATTTATGACCTAGTAACTACTGGAAATGTGAATAGCAAACATTTGAATATGCGGTAGCCAGCTGCTCCTCTGTCCCTGCAGCAGCACAGACACACGCACTGCACACCTCACCCGGGCAGGGGCAGAGCTGCCCTCTTCAAGCTGTCAGCCCCATACCAGAAAGCACCATGGGCTCATCCTCCCTGCGGAGACTTCTGGGCCCCAGAACTGGAGCCCATTCATAAATTCTTGGGGCCCACAGAAACAGCAGGCGAGCCCAGCCCTTGCCATGCGGGAGCGTGCCGTGGAGCGGGGCCAGCCTAACACGGAATTAAAGCAGCAGTAATTTATGCAAATGTTCAGCGGAGCAAACAGCAGAAGGATTCCCTGCGAGTGCTGTCACCTTCCATCACATCAGCCTGGCCGCAGCTCTCCCAGGCAGCTCCCATCCAACCTCCCTCCTGCCCCGTGTAAATAATGACTTCAATTCCTGAGAACCGAGCAGCTCAGCAAATGTTTCCCGGCTCAGAACGGGCTCTGTCAGTGCTGCCCGTGAAGGGAAGCACAGCCAAACGAGAGCCAGATCTTCCTGGGAACAACGATACCCAGTCGCAGAGTAACGCTGCCCAGCCCACACAGGGGCCACCGCTGCACCCCTGCCCAACACCTCCCCACAGGTCCCAGGCTGCAGGAATCTCTGCAGACATTTGAGAGGGTGCAGAGAGCACCTGCACGCAGGGAACGTGGGCTGATCTGAAGCCTTGTCCGTGAAATTACCACAGCGCCTCCCCTCCCTATTTCCTCAGGATCCCCAGCAGCGCAAGCTCAGTTTTCTGCCCCACTGAAACGCCAGGCTGCGTCCCACAGAGGACGCCTCACACACTCGTGGCACAAAGGCAGCCTGTGGGCACAGGCAAGCGGGATGACAGATGACACAGCACCTCCTCCCTCCGCGCAGCAGGTCCCGAGGGACCGCAGCAGGACACCCTCCACGGTCCTCAGCACACATCAGCTCAGATCCAGCACACATCAGCTGAGATCCTCCCCACCGTCACCCTCGGAGGGTGATGCAGCAGCAGGGCCAGCAGAGCGGGATGCCAGCACTTCAGATTCCTGCTCAGTGAAGGGTGAAAGAAGCAGCCTCCCCACTGCCAGCGGAGAAGCCAGGTCTAGCAGGGAGCAGCCCACACAGCCTCTGCAACCAAACCCCCAATACTGTGCTCATGTAGCTGACAGAGGTGGTCTTTTCTAAAAAACAGTATTTTGCCAATATATTCAGAGCAAGGCAAGCTCATGACATGGAAGTAAGCACACCCCTACAACCCAGAGTCATTTCTGCCCAGCCTCGGGCCATGGACACGGAGGAGCAGCTGCCCTTCTGCAGGGACAGCGGCTCAAATCCACCCCTCCTCAAGCCAGGGCTGCAACGAGCTCCGAAGGTGGCTGCTCCAACAAGGCATTTGTATGCACGGTGACAGTGCCGCAGCCAGAGGGAGCGGGCAGAACACAGCAGGCGTACGTTTTGTTTTCCCTTCCCAGCTGATTACGCTCATTATGAGGCACAGGAGGACAGGACTATTCTCCAGACGCAGCCTCACACCCAGCCCTGCTCCTCTCTGCCGGACAGGTGGCGAGTTCACCACGCAGGGTCTCCTCCCGCGCTGCCAATCAACTCGCTCACCATCAGAGCAAGGCTGAGTAAAGCCCAGCTGGAGCCCAACCCCGCACAGGGCTCCGCAGGAACCCTGAGGAAGCCAGCTCAGCGCCACGCTGAGAAGACAAGGATACAACCTGGAGACGCACAGCGATCTCTGGTCAGAGCTGCCCTAGCGCAGCCACATCCCGGGCAGCGGGGCACAGGAAGCGCAGACGTGTGCGTGCACGCACTCCTTCGTACGCCACAGACTCACTGCAAGGAGCCTATGTTCCCCCCTGCATGAAAGCAGGCAAGACAACCGAATGCTTAAAAATAAGCTTCCCTATACCAAAAGTCTGTCAGAGGGAGTTAACCTCCTTTTCTTCCCGTTCATGCTATCGTGTTCTGTTACACAAATCCTTTTCATCTGCTTAAGAGAAAGAAAAGGACAAATACACTCACAAAAGAAGAAATAAAATAGACCCTGCTTGCTGCCATTCGCCAGGAAAGCCGTTTATCTACGCTTGCGTTGGGGCAGGGAAAGCACCCATGTGAGCCTGCATGCATGCACCCCTCACAATTCACTCGAATTTTGTGTTGTGTAGTCACCTGCATCTCAGCTCTGTGGCAAAAATCATGCACTAGTAGAGCTGCTCCAATCCCCAATGCTTAACACATCCTCTGTTTGCCTCTGCAAAGCCTTTATGCAGACACCATCCTGTTACTAGCACACCACAACACAGTATTTTACCCTGCCAATGCACACATGGGTCCCTGATCACACATCCAGCACTCACCTTGCACAAGGGGCTGTCCTGCGTAAGAGACAGAGCCTCTGCATCCAGTATCTCCTTGGAAAGCTGGCTCTCGAAGCCCAGGTCCTAAAGAAGAAAGCAGAAGAGGGTCAGTGTGTGGTGAGCATGGGCAGGTTTCGCCAGAGACCCTGAGAGAGGAGACCAAGATCCTAGCACAGCTTGGAGCCCACCTCAGCAGCCCACTGACAGCATCTTCTGCAGCACGAGGCATGTGAACAGTCAGGAAGGTTAACAGGACACGGGAGATGGCTACACCAGGGCTCGGGCCCGCATCCAAGCATAGGCAGACGGCCCTGTTAGTGGCTCCACCAGCAGCGAGCTGGGTTTTCTCCTTCCCTGTGCAGAGGCACAGGCAGGCAGGGTGGTTTAAGCAGAGCTGCCTGCTGGGCCGATGGCACTCAGGAAATCAGGATTCCCCACAGGCTGCTGCACACCACTGGTGGCCAAGGAGGTCCCTGCTCTGACAGTCCCCAAGGAGCCTCTCCCTGGGAGGGCAGGGGACCACGGTGTCACACAGTCCCAAGGAAAGTGCCACACGGGGAGGACACCACGGGATTGCAGGGCAGCGAGCTGTCACAGCACCAGAGCACCGACCACTGCAGGCAGGGGTGAGACACGGCACACCCAAAGCAAGCAGCACAGCTTCCCCCAGCCCCCTCTCATCTCTGGGAGCGCCGCTGATTTTCCAAGGTTTTTCCTAGAAGTCGGCTCCTGCGAGGTGCCCACAAGCTATTCACCGAGCTAATTCCTCCTCCTGGCAGCGTCTCGGGGTCCTCGCACGGGGCTGCACACACAGCGTGTCTGGGCACACATGCCCACAAGCGAGCACTACAAGAGGTATTGTTTGAGGCAGCAGCCGCTTGCCAACACACAGGCTTGTACTAACACTGATAAATAATGATATTCGCAGCCATTTGCTGGCCACGCTGCCTCTGCTCCCACTGGCAGATGGCAGTGGCAGTTTCCTGTGGAGATGAAGAGATGCTGATGGGCATCTCCCCCCATCTCAGGGCGACCCTCCTGCACGTTCTCCCTCCAGGACCTTCAGGAGCCAGCTCTCCTGGCTACACATACTCCCCTTGGAAAAAGCTGCCGAGTCCCTTAAAGCAATTTCCACATTGCTTATTATTTTCCTCTTCTTTGCAATTATCCGAGTAGCATCCCAGCTCTACGTGACCTACTTTTCCAGGGATATTTCCTCTCTCACAGACAGAGCCTGCTAAGCGTGGGCTGCCGTGGCTGGCCTGGGCTGTAAGGTCACTGCTCAGGAGCTAAGGAGTGGACTGCACGAGGTGGCCACAACGTTAACCGGCTGCACGTTCCCAGAGGAGCCCAAAGCCCACATCCAAGGGACAAGGAGCTCTAATGACTCACCACAACCAGAATCGGCTCGCTGTCCGAGTGGCTGGAGACCTGCAAGTCCTCCCCACAGTCGCTGGTCTTGGAAGCCTTGGAAAGCTGAGAGGAGATATGTGTTACAGCCTGAACGTGTGTACCCCCACAGCTTCACCCAGGCGTTTCCAGCAAGACGACAACCGACACTGGGAAGACAAATCTGGCCTCTCTAACGCAGGGAGGAAAAGGTGATTGCGTATCACAGGAGAGACACCACAAGACAAGCACAAAACACCACTTCAGAGATAAGACTGGGGAAGGAGGGCAGGGGTAGCAGACAAGACTGGGAAGGGCAGAGAAGTGCTCTTCAAACATCCCTGATAAAGGGCCCTTCACTGCTGTCCTCTGTTCCCTCTGCAGGGATCTCTGCAGCCGAGAACTCCCCAGCCCACCACGCAGAGCAGCACCATGATCTTAAAGGACTTCACAAGTGCACCATGCCGTGCCCAACTGCAGCGAGGGCTCCCGTGGTCCCTGCCATCACCAAACAACGTGGAGCTGCTCAGTGCCAACGCCCAGGTGGCCCTGCTGACTTCAGCAGAACTACCCAGACTTGAAGGGAGCATGCAGGTAAGTGCTGGTAAGAGTAAAGCTTTCAGCTTCAGTTCACCAGGACAGAGTTTTCCAGCTTATTTCTTACATTACACATCAACGGGACCATCTAAAAATGAGCAAGAACAAGGCTAGATTGGAAAGAGGTAGTTTTTCAGATCCCGTATTGTAACATTTCTGGCAAACACTGACCAGGAACGGGTAGAGCGCCTCTGTCTGGCACCGCAGCTGCGGGGTCAGCCCATCAAGCCACCCACACCCTGTGACACTCGATGGCTCTGCGCAGTCACACTCCCCAGTTGGGCTGCCCACAGCCAGCTCTCCCCAGAGCGCTAGAAAAGCAGCGGGAGCCGGGAGGGAGCACGCTCGGAGCAAGCCCCGAGGCGCCGTCCTTTCCAGCCCTGCCCTCGCACCTCCCTGCCGCATCCTTCCGCAGCCGGCAGCGCGCTTCGCTTCGCTTCGCACCCCTCCCCACCCGCGTAAGCCGAGAGAAACAACAGAAGGAGCGAAACAAAGCGGCGCGGACAGCTGGGCTCGGCGTGAGCTTCATTATGAAACCTGCCTGCTTCGGGCAGATGGCAGCACCGAAAGCTGAGACCGATTTCTGCTCCAAGACTCCAAACACGCGTCTCAGTTCAGGGGTTTTGCCTGTCGGTTGCTTTGGACAGCACTTTGTGTATGAATAAGAATGATTTCCTGGCTCCGCACTACAGACACCGATCTGGGGATTCAGAGCACTTGTGCCCTCTCAGGAACGCCGCGCTGATTAGGAAAGCGCTCACACGGACTTAACAGAAATGGAGTGAGTGCTCAAAGGGCTTTCCTGAATCAGGGCCTCACAAAGCACGGGGAGCAACCACAGCCACTGACACCAAAGCCACCCGTGCACGCACGTCTCTTACGTTGCCAGCATCC
>NW_010209862.1:0-8720 GCF_000695765.1 Mesitornis unicolor | reverse complement strand
CCAGCCAGGCTCGCCAGCTCGTCCTCCTCGGCAGCGGGGGCTGCGGCCCCAGGCTGCCCAGCACCGCTGGGCACATCTGTCCCTGCTGCGCTCCTTTCCCCCACAGGCTGCGGCACCTCCTCGGCTGCAGAGACGTCACCTTCCACCGCAGCACCCTGCTGGGCCAGGACTTCATTCCCAGCAAGTGCCCCATTGGGCTCCTCCTTGCTCTGGCCAGACAGGCTGCTGTCAGCATCCCCAGGAAGGACTTGGTCTGGAGTCGGAGGGCACGCAGCGTCAGAATCCAGGGAGAGCTCTTGCCCTTCTTCAGGGTATCTCGACTTTAGAGACTCATTCTAGGCAGCAAGTCAAACAATTACAGCTATAACATGCTGTACCCCTCACCGGGAGGATGCAGGAGTCAAAAATAGCATGGGCTCTCCTACAGCAAGCAGCAAAACCACAAAGCTTTGGGTGACTAAAGACCAGCTTGACTCCTTTTCATACAGCCTCTGTCAAAGACAACTCCATTAAGATCAACACACTTCTTTCTTGGGTTCAGACTTTTGTAATCTGTTGCTTTTTTAAACACAGTCTCTGTGGATGAGTTAGGGGTGGCTGCTGCAAGGCCCACCAGCCCTGGGAGCACCCTACGTGCTCTGCAGCATACCCGTTTACACTTCCACACTGGATCTGTGCAGCGAGACAGAGGTTTGCAAGGGACCACTGCCGGACATTTAACTTGAAGTTATACCCAGAGAGTGGGCAGGATGCAATGAGCCCACCTTCCAGCAGGACAGACTCGGGGGCAGGCGCTGGCTGATGCCACCCCTGAGCTCAGAGCAGGACCGTGACCAGTTAACACGCTGGGCAAACGGGAGAGTCCACTGGTCTAGGGAAAAACCATCCCAAATTAAGGCTCAGTCACCCAAAGGTTTGGCTCCCTCTCCCAGCAGCGGGGAGGCCCACAAAGCTCACAGAGTGCAGCAGCCAGGAGGGAGCAGGAAAAGGTTCCCTCATCAGTATGCAAACAAAACCGCTAGCACGTCCTACTTTCGCACTGTTTTATTAATGCTGCGGAGCCTTGTCAAACATTAGCTGCAGCCTGCGTACAGCGTGTACCGTACACAGAGCGCATATTTTAACGGGGTATTTTTATCAAAGTGCAACTGGAATGCTGTCAGCTTTAAACCCAGAGCTGCGGCAAACCAAAGAGCATCTCTCGGCACATCATTCGTCTGAGAGACCTTCTCAGGGCTGAGTGCGCCATCCATCACGCTGCCGAGGAGGACATAGCAATCTAATCACCGGCCACTTTCCACAGAGCTGCAGTCCAGACCCTCACCTGCAACTCACCGAGCAATAACCGAAAGCTTAGGGCCCCTCTCCAGTTCGGTGCTTGGTCAGCAGAGGTTACAAACAACACATTCACATTCTTTCTACCTTTGAGAGACAAAAACCTACTACACACAGACCGGCTTTGAAAGCTGCCATGCCCGCGCCTTGCTTCACACCTCTCTCCATGCGTGTAATGCCTGAACCAGCAAAGCGAGCGAGCCAAGCAAGCAGCGGATCCACACCACGCCACTGGAAGCTGCCTACTGCATGCAGAGCTCGGGCGACATCGGGAGAGCAGCACCGCGATGCCAGAGCCACCATCACCTCTCGCAGGCTACCAGCTTCCTCCTCGGGACTCCTCTGCGGCTGGAGATCCACTTCAGCGCCATCAGCGAACTGGCTGCCGCAGTTTGGCTCCTCTTGTTCTCCTAGCGGGTGGGTACCAGCCACTGGTAAAAACCTTCCCACCACCCCTCTGAGCAGGAAGTGACTCCCAAACACCAAACCTTGTGCTCTGCGTGCCTTGCTGCTGCTGCTGCTTTTCCTGCAGCCCGGCTCCACGAGCTGGCTGTGGTACCAGACTCGTCCTGCTCAGGACTCAGCTCTCAGCCACGCTCCCCCGGCACGGCAGAGCACAAGGCTGTGAACACAGCAGCCATCCTGCCCTTTCACTGATGTCTTCATTTCCTGGGAGCCAGCAGCACTGCTTCCTGCACACCCAGCTCCGCAGCAGGGCACAGGCTGTGTTGCACCGTGTTTATTCACAGAGACAGCTCCCTTTCACACCTCTCCATCTGGTACGCAGGCCTGGCACGGCAGTTTCCCATCACACGTAGCACCCCTGGACTCCCAGTGTTAAGCCAGCGACTGCCCTGTACAGAGGACAGAGTACTGCACCTCCCAGGCTGTGAGCACTGCACGGGGGATCACTTCTGCTGCCATGGGACGCTCTCCCCAGACACCCACAAATGCTGCCAGACCTTCTCCTCTTGGCGCCTGCCTCCGCTCTCACTCAAGATCCTGCTGTGTCAGCAAGTCACCAAACCCACGTGCTGATCTCCTTTGAACACAGGTATTCAACCCCGATCCCCAGGCTACCTGAAGCCAGCTTTTCCATCACCTCACCCCATTACTGCTTAGACGTCAGCCCTGTGGGGCTTGCTATACAAATCCTTCCTTCTCTCCATTTTGTAAGGAAGCTGGAGAACGGCTGGGGCTGCGGCTTGCTCACACCAACGCCTTTCTGCTGCCATCTCATGGCACCACAACGGAATTGTATCTTCCAGCGGGGCACCGAAGTCTCACCAGGACGAAGGTTTCACCCGTCTGGGTTAGCAGCACCCGGCTGCTGGGCAGCAATTGCCATTTCCTCATGGATTCCTGAAGCCCTGCCGCCACTGAAACGCCGAGACAGCTTTTGTTCCTGACACATTAACATTTCAGTGACAAATTGCTTGTTTGGAAATGAGAGTCGGGCCTTTCTTTCTCACATCCACTTTAGCATAAGCCTCTGCCCAGCACCGTGAATGGGTTCTCCAGCAAAGTGCTTTACAGCTTAATTCTTGTATGCTGTGAAAAGGATAAGGGAAATACTGTAAACCACTTTAAAAGAAATTAATTTGCCTTTCAGATACTGGAACAGAATTTTCAAAGCGGCAAGAAGGGATTAGTGTCAGCACAGACAGTGGGGCCAAATCAGCAGAGCTGCTTGCGGCGCACTTCCCATTGTGCCCTTGTCATCCCGAGCCTGCTCACTAAGAGAGCGCAGGCAGAGCGCGCACCCGCGGAGCAAGCGAAGCATCTGCACGAGGCCAGGCGCGCACCAGGCTCTGCATCTGAGCCTCGGCACCGGTCGGCAGCGCAGGAGAAAACAGCTTTGGGGTTGCCACAGGTCAGTGGCCACGGGAGGTCCACGGAAAAGCCTCCAAGAGATTCTCAGTTGCAGGAACGGCGTTTCCAGAGGAATTCTCCCCTCCTCTCCCCAGTGCCTCCACCACAGCTTCAGCTGAGGATGAGCCTTCCTTCCACACGCACTAAAACACGATGAGGAAGCAAACCGTGCCTCAAGCAGCCTTCCTTCCACCAGTGCGCCCCTCCGACCTGAGACCCTTTTCTGCTGTTCCTTGGAAGAGCCGATTTCCAGCTCACCCATCACACCTATACAGCTTTAAGTTTCTCTTTCTGCATCCAGAAAGAAACAAAGATCCACACTGGGCAAAGATGCTGAATCCTCAAACCAAACTGCAAGCATTCTTCTTCAAGCACAAACCTGCCTTCAACACCCACACTGCTGTCGCCTGCAGACCTCATCTGGCTTCTCATACACTCCCTCAGCCCCACTCCGGGTTGGTGCTGCTCCCAAGGGACACAAAAGTCATCCCTCAGGCACCTCTCCTGGCTGGCACTGCCACAGCTCCTCTTCTGCCCGTCTCCCATCGCCCGCTCTTACCTCGGAGTCCAAGCTGATGCCCAAGGTGTTGATGTCCACGCCCAGCTTTTTGAGCAGTTCTGCTGTCCCGTGGAGACTCTAAAGGTATTAAAAAAGGAAACGGCCAACAGTGAGTGGTGACCTCTGCAGACCCACAGGAGGAACGGGGGCTCCTCATCAGCAAAGTAAGGCAGCAGAGCCACGGCAATACACCAGGGCAATACGCCTACTGCCATTTCGTTTCAGAAATACATCACAGCAGACATTGATTTATAGGGAGCACAAGGAGAAAACAGGATGAGATGCTTTTTGGCCACCAACCACACAGAGCAAACACAGCACAAATTAAGGCCCAGGGTCAAACAGGACAGCCACGGTCAATCAGCCAGCGCTGGGGGAGCATCACAGCTCTTCACTCCTTGCGGCTACATGCACTGCGGTCACTGACACACCAAGAGCCAAGGCTCACAGCCTACCTCATTCTCACTTTCGTCCTCTTCCTTCCTCCCTTGATCTCGAGCCGCTGTGTTCAAGGAGCTCTTCTCTTCACAGACCAAGCCCAGCAACTTCTTGGCCGGGCTGATGGCCTTACAGGGCTCTGCAGGCTGCGAAGGTGGGAAGAAAGGGCAGTGAGAAAGAGGAGATGCAAACCCACCCAGGCACACGGACTGGGACACTGCCCGGGAAGCTGCTGAACTCTGAGAAGGTGCTCGGGGTTGCACTGCTGCCCTCCCTCTGCAGATGACACACTCTTTACGGGGCCACACTTCCCCTTACACCAAAGGAGCTCCCATCCTAAAGAAGCACATCTGCAAAACCCGCCTGTGCCTCAAAACAAGGGCTCGGTCGAGACAAAACAGTGTTTGAAGTCACCAGTGACAAGACCTACACGAGGAAAGCCTTCAGGGTTGATTTGTGTACTGTTTTGCACGTGTATGCTTGTGTCTTCCTTTAAGATTGCTTTGTTACCACTTAATGCGTTTGTTTTGTTGACCCAAAGGTCACATCCTATGAATAATCATTTGGCTTGATTGTAAATCTTACATTCATCCAGAAAACGGTTTAATTTTTTCATCTCGGCAGATAATAGTCGAGTGAATATTTTATTTATTAGATTACATTATGTGTACTGTACGACACGCTTCATTTGGACACAAATCAAAATGAACTTAACAGACTTTCCCCTCCCAGCAGTAATGGAAGCAATTCTCTTTAAATCTGCTAAACACAGCAGAAGAGAGGTCACCACAAATCTAGCACTGGGATGCCTGGAAATAGGAAAAAGAAAGAAAGAGAGTGCAAGAGAGTAGGGAAGCAGGATTTTTCTAACAGTCAAGAGTATCTTAAAATCGATGGGAGATCACAAATAGTTCTGTTTAAGCTGCCCTGCCTGTGATCTGCTGCAGTTTGCTCCCCGAGAAGACAGAGCCGTACCTGCACTCCTGCTCTGGAGACAAGGCTGGAGTCCAGCGAGCTGCCCAGCTCCAGGTTCAGCGACCCTTGAAGGATGCCAGCGGGAGATGGCGAAAATCCGCGCAGCGGAGCCAGGGGCCCCACGGGCACCTGGATGGGTGGTAGCAGGGTGTCCAAGACCTGGGGGGAGCAGAAGGGACGCACGTGAGACACGAGGAATACTGGTTTGGTTTGCTCGCGTTTTGCCTTCCAAACACCCACCTGAATCGGCGATTTGCCTCACAGCAGTGAGGCGGTTCAGAAAACCAATGGGCGTTACTCCAAAACTGAAGCAGGAGACCCCCACATATTTGAGCGCACCCCCACGCAGCACCCTCCAGGAGAGGCTCCTACCCACCACCACAGCCCCGAGGCAACCCGGGCAGCTTCACCTCTGTCTGCTCTGCCACCCTGTGCAGCGCGAAATGAGCGAAGCAGAAACCACTGATGGCCGGAAGCCTGCACAAGCTGCAATCACCACCTCTTTTTAGACCGAAAGCCGGGCTGCTTCCTCACCTCACATCAGGGGGGAAGGCCAGAAGCAGCAGACAGCAGCTCCTGAACACCCCTCGCCGTTTCAGAGCCCTGGGAGCCATCCAGCACCCTCACCCCTGAGCAACGCGCCCTTGACATCAAGCTGTCTTCACCCAGGAGTGCGACTGCTCCCTCTGACTTGGTGTCACTCCCCGCTCAAGCAGTGTCACCCGTCAGACACCGCACAGGTTACGCTAGAAGCAAACTGCGCTAGGATTTGCTCTGCAGCTCGCAGGCACAGCAAGCCCTGCTGCTTCAGCAGAGCATGTGGGTACATCCAGAAATCACAGCTCCTGCGCTCTGTCTGTGCAAGACCGTAGATGGAGACAGCTATTTCACACTGAGGGATGGGGAGAGGGAGATGAATACGCACTGATCCTTCTTCCACCGAGTCGCTGCCACAGCAACGATAACAGAATAAATCACACATTCTGCAGGAAATAATTAGATAAGCCCAGATGGCCATTAACTGCATGCACAGAGCAGAGGACGTGAGCTGTCCTTCGGCAAAGATAAACTCACTTCCACCGGGCTAATTAAAACTTCCAGGATAATCTGCAGTTTATCTGATATTTATAGTCATACTTCTTAGCAGCTACCTGAGCACGATCTGGTGGAGCCACAGCTGGGTACCAGCAACCACAGAGCCGAGCAATTCGTTAACATTAATATACAGTGACCTTTCAGGTTCTGTTTCCTTCAGAACAGGAGATTTGGTAAGTTCTCATTAAATTGAGGCAATTACTTATGGTCAATGACAAACCAACCTGGAACCCTCTTCCCGGTGAAGGGCAGGACCCTGTTATAGGCAGCAGAGGGAAAAGTCTGGGCAAAACAGAGCCAAATGGCCCAGCTATTCACAGAGGAAGAGAAAGCGACATTTCTAGGTGCGCCCATCACCAAAGCAGGCTAACCCTGCACATCTACACCCGTGTTCGGTGTCCAGATACCACAGGAACGCGTGCATGGACACTGCGTGAACACCACTTGTCCTCTCCACGGAAGGCAATCTGCACCACCCTTTGTGGGTTTTGTGACCCCATTTCTAACAGATTTCATCCAACTCAACCCTGCTGGATGGGATCCCTTGTCAGGGATGACTCTTTCAATCCCCAAAGCAGCAACCAGCACAGATCCCCCAGTTCAGAGCCACTGGTGCATCCTCCACCCAGCCCTCTCGCTCCTCCCCAGCGGTGGAGCCTACTCACAGTGGGCTGCTTCAGTGACTGCTTCTCCTTCTTGTCTTTCTTTTTCTTCTCTTTCTTCTTCTTCTTCTCTTTCTTTTTCAAGCTGGCGCGCGCCAGCAGCTTCTCTCGCTCCTGCATGACAAGCTCTCGGTAGTGCTCATCGCAGGGGTGGTCCCACGTGGACTGGCCGTTAACAAAGTTGAAGTAGTAGATATCGCCACTGGTGTCCTGGCTGCACGGCAAAAGGAAAGCACGAGAAGATGACAGCCCTTGCCCACGCACAGGACGCACATCTGCTGCGCCATCACCCTCACCAGCCGGTGCCCGCTCTGCCAGCCACACGGGCAGCACGCAGCAGGGGAAGGGCAGGGCTCTCACCAGGGCCTCCACTCGGGTGGTAACGGGGCCACGATGCCTTCTCTGGCCAGCCATAGCAGCTCCGGCTCCTTCTCAGGGTCAATCCCGATCTCCCGTGCAAAATCCTGGACTTCTAGGAAAACAGAAGAGGAGCCCGTGTTGGCATTACACACCAGGCACTACACAGCAGCTCCAGTCTCCTTGGCTAAAGCAGTGGGCACACCGGGAAACCCTGATCCTGAGAGGAAGCTGCCAATGTGGCCCTGTGGAAGCAAGGACATCCAAGCACACTGGTAGAGCAGGGAGGTGGACTGGGCAGGCATCGGTTACCTTGCTCGGTGGGAACGTACGTCTCATTGACAGCTTCTTCCAGGATGACCTGGTCACCGATGCACAGCACCTTGTTTGCCATGGCTCCCAGCACCTGGGGAAGCAACACAGAACCACAAAGATTAAACATATCGGATAGAAATAAAGCCCCCTCATGACACTGCACATGGCAGAGCCCTGTGGGAAATGCAGCACTGGGGCTGTGGAGGGGAACGAGGTGCGCTGGGACTGCCAAGTGTGGGTGAGCAAAGGCAGCCAGAACCGAGGGTAGAAGCAGGAGGAGGCTGCAGCTCAAGGTGAATTAACAGCTCAAGGGAAAGGGAAGCAATATTACATTTGCAAGCCTGTCTCCTCATCTCCCCAACCAAAGGTAGAGGCTGCTGGCCCTTGGTTTTGCTTTACACTGTGTTCATTTGCCCCCCAGCCAGCTGTGCACTGCTCGGGTCCAACGTGCAGGCACACCAGGAACGCTCTGCTCCACGTCCAACACCCACCCTGAGGCCAAGGGGAGGAAGCTGCCCTGGCCACAACACCCACAGCCCAAGCCACCCCAAAAAGAAGGGAAACGTGCAGTGGGACAGAGCTCTCTGCTCTACTTAAAGAGTGCTTTCACTGCACACAGCAAATCCGAATCAAAGACCTCCCGCACACGCTTCACAGGGACCGTGCAAACAGCGAGCAGAGCTGAGGCAGCACAGAAGTTGCAATCAGACCCCCCAGGCTTTCAAGCTTCTACAGAGAAGATGAGCGCTTGCCTCAAGCACTTTTTAAACAGGCAAAAAATAAGCTGAAATGAGGCAGGGAAAGTGAGAGCAGTTTCCCCAGAGCACAGCCCAGCTCTGAGGGGATGGTCCCTGTGGTCCCCCTGGTCCCTGGGTGAACCAGCACTGCCCAGGGACAAGCAGCTTCTTGCAGCACCCCACTCGCCTTGGCCCCTTTCCCCTTCCCAGAGGGCATTTCAGAAACTCTAAAAGGATCCTAACTTAACATATCTCTTTAAAATGCTGGAGCTTTGCTTCCCTGTGTAACTCAAAGGCTGCAGGCACCGACTGATGGTAACTTCTTGATGTAAATGGTGGATGAACCCCAACCTCTCTGGGCAGCCTGGGCCATGC
>NW_010209861.1:0-1388 GCF_000695765.1 Mesitornis unicolor | reverse complement strand
GGGCGCTGGACTCCCCTTTCGCCGACAATCCCCCCGTACCCACTTTGTACCTCCTTCCAGGTCTCCTGTACCCTCCTCTGGGCCAGCTTTCCTTAACACCAGGACCCCCAAGATCCCCTTGAAACCCTTCCCGGGCATCCCGGGTCTCCCATCCCCTTTCCTTAACACCGAGACCCCTCCAGGCTCCCTGGGAACCAGGACCCCTCTCCCAGACGCACCTCACTCCCCATCATCCATCCCACACACTCCTGACACTGCCACCCACACCCCAATCATCTCTGGGACCCCCATCCAGCTTCACTTCCCACCACTGGACCTACACCCCTTAGGCACCCAAAATCATGTCTCCCTCAACTCTCACCACACCCTATGTCCCACAGGGCTCCATTCTCTGCGTTATTTTCATGTTGCGGTGTCAGAACCCAGCCTGGGGGTGCCCCAGTTTGTGTCCGTGGGGTACGTGGATGGGAACCTCATCTCGCGCTACGACAGCGAGACTGGGAGGGATGAGCCCCAGGCAGACTGGATGGTGGACAACATGGACACCCAGTACTGGGACACCCAGAGCCAGATTGCAAAGGACACTGAACAGATTACACGCTGCAGAGCCGCTACAACCAGAGTGGAGGTGAGTGTGGGCTGGGCTGGGGCTCCATGGGGCTGGGACGGAAACCAAAGCGGCAGGAGAGTTCCCACACACCAGGATCCTGCCCCAGCTTGTGCCAGCCCTTCCCTGCCTGGTGTCATTGTCACAGGGCTCCCAGCCACCCTGTCCCCAACCCTGTGGAGGTCCCAGCTGCCCTGTCCCAGCCCCACAGAGCTTGGGATCCACAGAGCCAGGAGTGCTTCTGCCCCCCCGCAGCCCAGCACATCCCCACTCACAGTGTGCCCATCTCAGGACTGATACACTCCAGGCTGCACCTTTCCAGCCCCTTGCTATCCCCACGGCAGTCGAGACCCCCAGAACCAGAGGGGCTCCCAGCCCTTTGCCCTCCCCGTAGTTCTCAGGGCACCCATCTCAGAGCCAGAGGGGCTTCCCCCACCCCATCCCATCTCCGTGCCCCACTGAAGGCCCAGGGCGGCAGCAGCCCCTCAGCCCCCTCTCCCTGGTTGTGTTTCAGGGGCTCACACACTGCAGCGCATGTACGGCTGTGACCTCCTGGAGGACGGTAGCACCAGGGGATATTTGCAATACGCCTACGACGGGAGGGACTTCATCGCCTTCGACAAGGACATGATGACGTTCATTGCAGTGGATGCAGCAGCGCAAATCACCAAGAGGAAGTGGGAGGAGGATGGGACTGTTGCTGAGAGGCGGAAGCACTACCTGGAGCACACCTGTGTTGAGTGGCTGAGAAAATACGTGAGCTACGGGAGGGCTGTGCTGG
>NW_010209860.1:2084-23715 GCF_000695765.1 Mesitornis unicolor | reverse complement strand
TAACTTGTGCTCCAGACTCCTTCACCATCCTTTTCACATGATAAGCACCTAAACTCATGCCTACTCTTCCAAATTGTGTGCACAGAGTTATGCCCACCTTATTCAAGTCTGCAGATTAAATGTTTCAATATGCATCTATCCAGTTATTTGCTAGTTTTGCTCTAAATAGACATATTCTCACTTTTGGGCACACAAAATGCCACACACAAGTTTGAAAGTCAAATTTTCAATAATTGATAAATGGCAGTGATGATGTCAGGCACTGAGAACCCTCATCAGTAATCTGCTTAAGATATTAAGTGGACGTTTTTGATACTGCCTTTGACTTAAACGCACAACAGCATGTGTCTTCTTAAAAAGTCCTCAGCTGAATGATGCATGGCAAAAGCTAGTTAGCGCACTGCAGAAGAAGGCATAAAACCTTCTGAAGGACTCAAAACTCCGGTTCTTTTTGGAAAAAACTGTTACATGAGTAAGTCCCTCCAGATTAGAAAAAGGTACAATAGAGTCTATAAATAAGCCATTACTGGTATTTTAAAATGTTTCTTTAGCTGGCTTTCCACCTCTGCTGCTGAACACAATGCTGAGTCTATTTTACTGCTGTTTGAGCAAGAATTACAAAAATAAGACAATGAAATTGATATTGTGACAAGAATAAATGCACATATGAGTAATAAAACTCATGAATTTGAAAGACTTTCAATGTAGAACAAATGATAATTTCTCCTTTTACCTCTTCAGGTCAGACAGCCTTTGGTATTTATTGCGCTCAATGTTTTGATTTCAAGTAATGTTCTTTGTCTGGATGAGAATGACCTTTACATGGCACCTGCACTAAAGTAAAATTCATTGGGAAACCAAGGCCAGACAGATTTTCCTTGTGAACACTTGAGTTTCCAAATCAAATCACGTTGCATTTCATCATAAGCAATACTTTCAGGAACCTAGCTTTATCTAAATTAAAATCTCCACAAGTCAGACTTCCTAAATCTAATTTACACTTTAGTACACTAATGTATCCTCAGGTAGCTCACCAAAATAAGCTATGAGTCTGAGTGACAGTTGCCTGAAGTTAGGCTCTGAAATTCCACCCAACTTGTATGACTTCCTGTGTTTGAACAGTCCTTCCTAAACGCATAATTCTTTTATGGAAATGAGACAAACTCTAAGTCACAAACAGGCTTTTCAATACACGAACATTTCTCAATTGCCCATATAGTATTAACAGCAGCAATTAATTAATGCAAATCAAAGGTCTTGTACTTAGGTTTGAAACTCACTTACGGGTAGCTTCCCATTACATTTGTGATATAAGTATCCTGAAGTCTATTCAACTCCAGTGTAATTTAAGAACATCTCTGGACTGTGTCCCTCCCAGGAAGTTGAGAAGAGATGAAACAGAGCCAGCTACTTATCATGAGGGAATGCTTTGATACCAAATATCTTCGAATGTTTGAAAACAAAGCACAAGATATAGGAGCAACCTATTTATCTCTAAAGCACCATCTACAGGACTGTATATGTTTTTCCAGGTCATAATAAGTGCTGTAACATTTCTATCACAGACATCTATTTAGATGCTTTAATTGCCCTGGGACCTGAAAAGGCTATCTGCCTTTCCACATAAGCAATACCATGTGTCCTTTCTGGAAAACACAAAACAGACAACTGTTAGGTGTAACCCTTAACAAAGATAAAGCAGCGAAATTTAAAAAGGAGAAAAACTGAAAGTAGCAGTACAGCAGAAAGGGAATCTCCGAATTGTAGTGATCAACAAAGATTATGATTCAACCATATATTGTTGCTGACACGTAAAAATCTCATCCTGAGACCAATTAATAAAGGGCTAAAACAAGCTCTAAACCAGAAGAAAAATGTTTGTTTTTTTCTTATTTCATCAACACTAGTTAAGGTTTCAGTTTAAATAGCATGCCTAGTCTCAGACTTTCACACTTTGATTATAAAGTTTCTCAGAAACTAAAGCTACATAATTAAAAACTTAAAGATAGAGTTTGCATTCAACAGAGCAAACTAAAGCATATATTCAGCAGCAAATGCTTAAACATAATGCATGTACACCATTTAAAATCAAGAAAGGGCACGCTTAGAAAAAGCAGGGGTAGAGAAAGAACATAGAAGAAAAACCTTTTAAACAGTGTTTTTCTACATAGTTCTTGTATTGGATTTAACCCAAACTATTTATTGAGGACTACTTCTGCTTTTCTGTTAAGTGTGAAAAAAGACTTATTGGTTTTTTTAATTAAACTTCAAAAATGGAAACATAGGACTAGGCACATGCCTAACCTGAGCCATTAGATAGCAACCTCATCACATTGTAGTAGTGTTGAAATCTACTTTTGATCTAATTCCAAATTTTTCATAGCATGATTATTTATTAGTAATTATTTTAAAGTGAAATATAATAACTGTAAAAGACTGTTTGAAAGCAGAAGCAGTACTGAAACAGAAGCTGTCCATTTGCCTGAACAATAAGTCAGTAAGACAAGGATTGGAGCAAAGCCTAAAATTGTTTTTAAAAAAATTGACCATAAACCTTTTTTTTTAACTCCCACCAGAAAAAGAGTTTGAATCACTATAACATTCTGAAACAGCTGTACTACCAGAATTCTGATTTCTCCCCCAAAAATAAATCCTGCCCATAAGCAAACTACCCTTCAGTTTCCAGGGAAATACTCTAAGTGGGGATGGCAAGATTCTCCTTTAATATGATGCTACAATAATATTCTGACTTTAAAATGTCTCCCAGCACTAGCCATAAGGAGTTTCCTTTTGCTTCAATGTATAGGGATCTTACCCTAACAATCTTCTACCAACCTTTCTCATCCTGTCAGAGACTCAGAAAGACTGAAAATGTGCATGATTCCAGAGTGAAAGGAATTTTCCTTTTAATTCCCATAGGTCTTTTCTAGGAGTCTTATTACTCTCTAAATCGACCCTTACAGATACAGTATTCAGAAAATAACCTCATAGAAGTGTCTGGAACAGTAAGAATAACTAGGATATCAATTAACTGCCTGTTTCAGAATATTTCCAAGGAAAATGGTAAAGACTCAGTATTTTAATTCCTATCAGTCTTGGCAGTTGTGATAGGTCATATAAATTAACTAGTATGGTTCTTTTCCAGCTGAAGAATGTCACGTATGATCTTTCCCACTTACAAACTAGAAATTCAGGCTCCTTGAACTGTCAGAACATTCAATTACTTAAACTTATTTTAAAAAGATGCTAAAATTAGCTTGGCATAGCTGAAGAACGTTCAGTGGGGAGGGGAAGGAAGGAAAAAAAACCAAAACAAAACAAAAAAAAACAACCACAAACCTCCAAATAAACCAAATCAAATATACACACAGAACTTTATTCTTTACAACTGTCTTCTCAGATAGCATCAAATAATGGCAGAATAGCATGCAGAGAACAACAGAGATACCAGGCACACCACATCACCTCAGCTGAGAGGGCATTTCGTATTCATAGAAATATTTACCCGTTTGCCTACTTTCACCCAAGCGAGTGATACAGTTACTGTGTGCTAAGAATGCAAAAGAAAAGTCAATGCAGAATTAAGCACTGCTGTGTGATCTACACTATAAATATCTTCTGCAAACATCTATGTCACACAGGTGTCTTATTGTGTATGTTTTAGCTGCAGAACTTCCCAAGAATATGCCTTATCCCATGTGATATTGTCCCACAGTGACACATTTGACTGAAGGAAAAAGTGAAGTTAAAGATAAATATTTATTTCTCAGTGATTATCTTAACACCAAATAGTAAAATGCATGGAAAAGTAGTAATCTCCTGGACTTTTTATAGATAATGGATTTATGAAGAATGCAGCTGCACAAATCATCAGCCTTGCTTGCCAACCTAACTGTATCATTGCTCTTTGTAACCTCCTACTGACTGTCCCTTCTCTATTGCATTAACCATAAGCTATGTGCCATCACTTTCAAGGCTCTTTATGATTGATCTTTCCTACCCATCATCTCTCATCAAGTATTTAGAGGCCTCCAATCAAGCTATAGTGACAGTTTTCATCATCTAGTTTTTAATTTTTCAGATATGCACCTCAATGTTTTCCATCAAGTTAAGAGTTGACACATCCAAAAAGGCACTTTCTGGTTCTCCTTGCTATCTTCCCTTAAAATTCTCCTGTGCTATGATGCCAATAAGAATAATATTGTGGTATATGAAAATAGATACTTGACATGTTGATCAAGAATATTAAATTGTCTCCTTGACAACCTGTCTATAAGTACCTTTGTGTTACTTTAAAGCCATGAATTCTTTATTCCTCTTGATAATACTTTAGAGCTCAGTGGTTTATTCTATCTTTTATGACAAGATAAATGTGCACGTCTCCCTCTGAGGTAAAGAGAAAGCACTCGCCAAACCCACAGAAGTTGTTAATCATTTTAATCTAGAGTAATATAAACATAACTCCACAAGATGGCATTACACTACACGCAGGCAGAGGAATATGAGGCACTGGCATGGACTCTCTCTTGACTGCTTGTTTTCAGGGAGGACTCAGAACTCATCAAATCACCTGCAAATAGCCAGCATGCAGAAAATCGACATCCTAAACTCTGCTCTTGAACATGACAGGAGAAAACATAAAGGGAATGAAAACACAGAATGATAAAACCTGCAATTTTTCCTTCTAGAAAACTCGGAGTACCCACTTCATAGTTTACATTTTATAGAGAAAGAAACTGCATGTGAGCAGTCTGTGGAATACTATAGGCTCACTGTCACTGCAGAACCAGTTCAATTACATCCCAAGTACTAATGCGCACTCAATTCCTACCAAACAATTCTCTAGCTGAAGCAGTGTTTTCCACTCAAGCTGACTGGTCCATAAGGGGTGCAGGTTGACATTTAAGTACAGTGAAAATTAGCATAGCACCAAAATGGGGACTCAGCCTTTCTACGCAATTAACAAAAGTATCCAGTTCACTAAAGAAAAAAGCTGCAGGGTAATTTGGTGTTCTTCTGAGACAAATAAATTCCTCTCAAATTATTGCCAGTGCAGATGATGCCTAGTACCTCTGCAGCAAACACATGGCATTATGAGATTTCTGGGGCCTGTTGAAGATAAGCCAGCATCACACCAAGATTAAGACAGTATCTTCTCAGAGGCCTTGGCAGGAAAGTAGTCTTGAATGATGCATTCTGGCTGAGACAGAGTTCTACGGCAGAAAGATCCTATAAACTGTAACATCTCCAAGGCTGAGCAAGATAATTTAGGCAGCTAGAACTATTCCAGAGCTTTTGCCCATTTATCTAATTCTACCCACTCTATTTTCAGATAAAATAGATTTGTATCAAAGCTGTCACTTGTTTAGACATTGGCCTGTTCAACAGTACCTAGAGTTGCAGAATCAGCAGGACAGTGTGCACTAAACTCCCAGTGCCAGGAAAGTCTCATACCTACCAATAAGAAAAGTACTAAAGAACCTAACTAATGAAATCTACCTCTTTCCCAGAGATCAAGTGATGGGAGAATCTATTAAAACAAAAATACCCATGGCAGCTTCTGCTTTATTGTTCATTTAATCTGAAACACTACAGGCCAGATCTAATTCAAAGCTACCTGCTGACTTGAAAGGGCTCTGGATCAAGCCTTAGCTGAGGAAGAGTTTTCAGTTCCTCTTTAACAAGGCACTCCATCGATTAACAGCCCTCCCACCTGCTACTTTAATGGGAATGCTTTTATTTTTGTGCTTCTCAGGGCAGCAGATATGCTTGTACAATCATCAGCAAGAAAACTTTAAAGAAAAGCTGTGTAACTGCAGCATCCCCTAGTGTTTTGCTTACATTGCTTTGCTGTTACAGAAGATCCTGATAAGTTCTGATCACTGGGGGCAGATCCTCACTTCAGGATCAAGCGACTGAAATGCTGATGCATTCAGAATAGCTGATCTTTTAGAGTGTGGCTTTCTCTGACTATCAAAAAAATACTGATGCTAAAAAGAACGCAGGAGTGTGAAAAAGCAATAGCTTTGAAGACTTTCTGAACTGAACAGAGGTGAGGGAACCTTAATAAAAAGATCACAGCATTTCCATGAACGGCAATACGAGCTTACTGTTTAGAAGATTTTTGTCAGATCAAAAAACACTTAGAAGGACATTAAGGGGCAATCAGTTGGGAAGAAATAGAAGTTTGTGAAAAGGACAAACTAAGTCTAAATAGAGCAGCACTATATTCCCCATCACCACAACTACAATTATTGCATAAGTGGTAAGAAACGGTCTGAGGCCATTTTAAGTAATAACACAGCAAGCAGCCTGAGTTGCTCACTCCAGCAATAAGCCTAGCCCTTATCTCATGCTATGCTTCAAAGAATACTATGTGCATAACATATTTCTCTCCAAATCCACTGGAAAATTATGAAAGTTGATACCAAAGGCTGGACACATGCTGTGGGTCTTGCTTTCTGAGGACTAAACATAGAACTGAAGCAGAAAACTGCTCACAATATTTCTACTTTGTGACTATAAGGGTCACTTATCACACTTCGGATAGATATGGTATATTTTCTATAAGTTCATAATGAATTATTAGATTTTATGTATTAGCTCTCTTACAAGAAGATTTTCATTATTTTGCAAAGGACCAAGCTTAAATGCTGATGGCCATATTCTTATCACATTTATGTCACTACAAAACTAAGATAACTAAGTTTGAAAAATATTTCAAATTACATCTGACTACTGGAATTCTGCCCTGGGCTGCAGTGGCTTAGCCAGTCCTCAATAAAACCGATAAATGAACTGAAATTAACATTAAAAATTGATGAATCACAGGATCCTTAAAGTACTAAAGACAACATATCTGTAAAAAGTTTGGATTATTTCTGTTTGATAGCACAGAGAGCCATAAATGTCTCTTTAGATTTAATCTAAGTATAATTTTATATGCATTGCAAAGAATCAAGTAAAAGCACCAATGATCAAGCGAAACTGTAGGTTAGGATTTAGGGTTAGCATCAGCACATTATTAAAGCATAGTTCATGTGGAAAAATGTACCAATGCCACATTTCTACTTGCAAGGTCTGGCCCCAGTCTGCCATTTACTGCATGTCTTTTTTGTTTGACAAAAAAACCCACACTTTCACTGTCTGTGTGACAGAGAAATATCCAACAGAAGGCTGAGCTTAGATCTTCAATTTTTTACAGATTCTAAGTTTCTACTTGTGATATTATAGCTCAATTCTTAACTTTTAAAATTGGGCAATGGAAATCAGAAAAAAATTATCTTTTAGACGTAGACGGTTGACAAGGAGTTTTTCTGCCTGCATTGCACTACTAATACAAATGTTACTGCTCAGAATACTGTTACATTTAAATGAATAGAAAAAGTAATTTTCACAATAGCATAAAACTGTGATTGAAAAGGAAAAAGTAAAAGTAAAGATTTAAAAGTAAATGGGCTATTACTTATTCCCTTTGAAATGATCCATGATGCTTGTCACACAGAGAACTTTTCCTTCCCAAAGCATTTTTCTTTCTGCTTCATCATACAGTAGATGTTGCCACCAGTAAGTGAAAGAAACTGATATTGTTCCATAAATTATGCATCGATGAGTCAACAGTCTGTTGCCCCAGGAAAGATGGGACAATAACATCCCTTATTTTAACTAACATGCATAGAAGAACACTTCTTGCAGAGAGAAGTTGTTGTCTGTGCTGTCTCGGCACATAGTCACAGATCATACAGTTAGCAACTCAAAGAACTCAGATCCTCCTTCTCCAAAAAGCACAAGTCCCTGACACCAGAGTCAAGAGATTTTATTTACCTGACAACACTATTAGAATATAACATGAATTCACAGTAAGAACAGAATCGGGAACAAAGAGGAGCAATGGTTGCTCAGTCTAGTTTAATGTGTGTGGTCGACGCGTGTATTGGTAATATGAACAAATCCAGTTACTTTACAGAGGCTTTAAGGATACATCTAAAATCTATGTTAAAATGTCATTGACTCTAAAGAAAGTTGTAAGTGAATTTGATTTTGATTACACTGAAGAATATGCCATTTCTTCAAAAGTAACAAAGTGACACAAAATAAAACACATTCTACATACGAGCAAGCAAGGACTACGGCTAGCAGAAATACAGCCAGATACAGTATAATCTCATTACATGCTTATAACAGACACATTCCAGCTCAAAAAGAACTTCTGTGTTTGATTCAGGATTTTTTAAAATAAATATAGGAAATAAAATTGAATTACCCTAAAGACGCCTTCTGAATTTATAATCTTTGACTGTATGAGACTGTATCTGTGAAAGGCAATTAAAAAAATCACTATCAAATTCAAACTGTCTATTCATTAGAAGTACACTTCTAATACTTGTGAGAGTCCTTTTTTTTCAGTGGCAACCAATGTGAATCCTTCAGAAAGCAGCGATTTGCTTATAGCCCCCCGAAACCTTTTTTCAATATTTTTAACAACTGCAACAGAAGAAAGACAAGAGAATTGGGCCTACAGTATTACATTCTAGCAAAACAAGAGGATGTGCTGACATTTCTTTCCCTTTAGTAACATAAATTAAAGGACATTATCTCTCTCCTGCACTTGATGTTCCAGTGAGTGACTGGGAACATAATGGAAAGCATAATTACATGGGTATGACAACACATAATTAGTGGGGTAAAACTGGTAAATCTTGTCTAAGTATTGCAGGCCAACCCAAATTGCCTGGTTCCTGGTATTTAAAAACTCCACCCACCCAGCTTAGCAATTTGGACTGAATATTTGATTGCAGATTCACTCTAATAAACCTCTTTAGGCTTTTCTTGGTTTCCTCAGAATTCAGAAATAAACTAATTTGTGTATTGAATAAATATCCACCCCTAGCTGCTTGATTGCTGCATATATGTAACGGTCTTTTAAATTACAATTTGAACCTGTTCCTTCTTTTTTCCACCCCCATTCAACTCCTATGATTTCTGGTTTGCTTTGTTGGTTGTTTTTGTTTGTTTGTTTGGGTTGGTTGGTTTTTTTACTAGAGAACATTGAAATACACTTATTTCATAAAGACTGTAGTAGTCCAAATTAATTTCTCTCTATAAAGTTCAATAATAGAATTGTCTGATGACACTGAGTATTGTTTCTCAAATTTTAAACATACGCAGTTTAAAATCTAGTGTCACCTAGTATAAGATTAAACATTCAACTTCAAATCAGAAATTTACTATGCAAGTAACTGCTCATACTTTGGTTTTGCAGTACAACACCACATGGACTTTTAGAGCATCACTGACAGAAACTGAATGGAAAAAGATTGGCCAAACATGCACAGCTAAGAGGTAACCACGGTGATTTATCAGCTTATAGGCAAAACTAAGCATGTTGCCCTGGGAGACCACAAAGTAACAACTTGCACTGATGGAACATCACCATGTGACTGCTGACACACCTCTAATTTGTTAATTAAGGACAAAGTTAGCCTACAAGCAAAAAGTCAAGTCATAGCTTCCGTTCCTTTCATGCCTGCAAATGGTCTTGTACAATGCATGTCAAAAGCATTTGTGCTGGCTTCTCTTGTACTTTTGGCCCTCTCCCTTTGTGAACTTTAGAGACATTTCTGAAGATGAGAAGAGAGAGGATAAAGAAAAGCTTGGCATATTGAACCACAATTCAGTGTAAATAAATAGAGTTGCTATCAAAGATTCCTGCACATAGAGAAATTATTCTTCTATACTATCTGCTGCCAGCAATTGCTTTTCACTGCTACAAAGAGCTACTGAGTTCTACTCAAGGGCAAATAGATCCTTTTAGATAGACTTCTCTAAAACCATGATTTGCACAAAATTTTGAAACCATTTGAGATGTAGGCTGTTAGAACATGAAGAGTCACAGAACTGTGAGAAAATTTTCTCTCCTGTTTGAGCTACCATGTTTTAGTAGCACGTGCCTTCTTCATGAGTCTTATAAACTAATGTGTTCATAGCCAACATGTTGACTTTTGGGTAAAAATTGAGTGGCTCAAGACTCCTGAAATTTAATTTCTTAGCTTATGATTGTGTAACATTTCAATATGATGAAGCATTGTATAATTTTATTTGCAAATTTCATAAAATACTGTGAAAAGCTCAATAAAGGCCACAGCCTCATCCTCTGTTTTCTAATACAACAATAGTGTGATGATTTATTCCTTCCTCCCACCCAGTTTTGGGCATGCATTTTTATATGCCAATTTAAACTTGTCTGCATCAGTATGTGAGCCAACCTAGAGCTGGTAAGCTTATTCTTAACCCAGTCTCTATAGGCTAGTTATCTCCAAACTGTTTTCCACTTGCCACCTTGTGTTTTCTTGAAGCACTTGTTTTGACAAAATAATGAGTATTTATAATAAAACCTTTTGTCTTAAATAATGTTTTCATTCTTACATGACTATATTCTGGGCACTCAGCATTCAAAAAAACGTGCGAAAACACAGAAGTGTGCAGGTGGTGACCAGCAGAGTATTCTGCATCACCCTCTCAATGAATGACTGCCACTTTGTAAACTAAAGGGAAAGCAATCATTGTACTGGATTTTCTCATAGTTGCTTCTTAAAGTTAAAACATATTACTTTCTGGCCATTTACCCTATTTCAAGAAATCAGTGTATCTTGACTGCCAGAAGAACAAAAGCTAGATTTCTCATACAATATAACTTTATCAAGTAAAATTAACTGGAGGGAAAAAAATTGTACTAGCTTCAGAGATCTGATTTGAAATAGTTACCATCATTTTTTTTGCCTCTGCTTTTTGCTGTTAGTATCTTTCTCTTTCCATCCTTTCTTCCCCAGTCCTCGAGTCTTACTATTTCGCATTCTCAGTTCCTATCAAACTTAGGTTCTCAATCAATCCTTAATGTTCCTCCATTTATTCTGTCCCAGTCCAGCCCTGTCTCCTCTCACTTTGTATTTTCCTCCATTACCTGTTCCCATTCTGTTCATCTCACTAAGTTCTAAGCATAAATTCTTTCTGGTCTAACATCTGCTGTAGTTTCTCAGAGCTAAACATTTTGCAAAGATCAGAAAGTTTTCCCACAGGGTTGCACTGTATAGGCATCAGACTGCTTGTGCTTCTGCTTAAAAAAGGTAGTTCAGACATCATTTGGTGCTTGGGGAGACAAGAGCCTGGAAAGGATTCGATCATATACAGAGTTTTTCTATGCAAATGACTATAATATAGCACATTACCTATTTTCTGTTAGTCATGGTGCTATCCAGAGAGTAAAGACAAGTAAAAATAATTAATACTCATCCTACTTGGTGGCATAAATAATCTACTCCCCACAAACACAATCTTTCTTCTACTTTTTTTCATATATTTGCTATTATTTTCTGATGCTTTCCACTATTACAAAACACAAACAAACAAAAAACAGTGCTAAGACACAAAACCACCCTGGAAATGAACTGTTAAATACAAGTCTGACCTAACTGCAGATCACTCACCCTGATCCAAGCACAGCACATAGTGACCATATTTCACTTCACAAAATTAGCTTCCCCCTCCTTCAGCCACCACAGAATGAAACACTGTGTAGAGTACAAGTTACCTCATGGGAACAAACACTGAACAAAGCAGAGGCTTCTCTGTACTTCACTCTGTTATACCACTCAAAGAGTTTGTGGTTACTGAAAGAAAAAGCACTTGCATTCAGAGACATCCAATAAATAAATGAGAAGATAAATTTATGCGAAGATATTCTCCTGAGACAGAAAACTGTGGTTCCATTGCATATCCCTTCCTTGAGAAGCCACTAATCTGAGATAGGATGAGCCTGCACAGTAGGGTCT
Source organism: Mesitornis unicolor (assembly GCF_000695765.1). NCBI lineage: Eukaryota > Metazoa > Chordata > Aves > Mesitornithiformes > Mesitornithidae > Mesitornis > Mesitornis unicolor. Next base: position 11,887 of record NW_010209860.1, on the reverse strand, counting down.
TTCAAGTCTTTGCATTTTGAGAAGATTCAGATTAAAATCCAGATTAAAAGCATCTATCCAGTCAGATCAGTACATAACAACATTATAACAACTCTAGCAGAGTTCCTAGATGCTATAAAATATTAACAATATAAGGTAGCCCTTTGAGGGAGAAATTTCTTCAGCCTAATTATGTCACTCATAACCTACTTGCTGAACCATTTTCTGGACAGGTTTCCTAATATCAATTTGCTTGCAACAAGAGAACAACTAACCTCCTGGGTTTGCTCTTTTTTTTTTATACAGCAGTTGACACACAGAAATTGTAGCCAATGAGTGTAGTTCCTGGCTACTAAAATTAAAAATTGCACTTATATATGTGACTTACATTTTCAATAGGACACTTATACAAAGCTAAGGACTTTTGATATGCTAAGGACTTTTCCAAGGACTTCCTAATATTTCAAAATCCATGGAAAATATTAAAAAGTAAGTAAATGCATGCTTATCATTTAGAATAAGAATCAGAGACTTCAAAAGTTCTTCCAGTCATTATAGTACAGTACCATAAAGATGCTGTATGAACATAACATGCATAAGCTTTGAAATAAAGGAAAAGAAAGCAATGTAAAACATTATAAACATAAAGATTACAGAAAAGGAAATAACACAAAAGGGAAATAACATTTTTGTCACAGTCCATTAAAATGAATAAATAAGGAAATGTTCCACTGATACATTTATATACTTAAAATTACATTAATTCAAGATGACAAATGGCCCAAATGTTTGTCTCCTATAACTGGAGGATAATAAAGACAGGAAAACAAAATAAAACAAAGCATGTACAGAAAGGAGAATGTTCATTTCAAATATCTGAAATATCAGCCTTTTAACTCCTAATAAGCCTGAGAAATCTTTTCATTAGTAAACTTCACAGTCACTACACAATTATGAATATTTCATAACTGAAATTAATGTATGTAACTCACTCCTACCCACATTTCTTTAGGCACCACCATGGGCTCTGCAAGCACTTCCCAGCTTCCAGATCCTGACTGCACTGGTGGCCATCATCCCATTCTTTTTCAAACAAACCCAGACATGGTAAGAGCTGTCACATACTCCAGCAAGTCCCTCAGTCTGGACAACCGAAAACCACACCAGGCACACTGGAGAACATTCTTGGTCTGTGGTGTAGATGAGATCCTCTATGATCTGTATACATGTGAACTTCGGTATTCAGTTTATTACGTACATATAAAGGAGGCCATAAGTGCTGGGAATGGGGAGAGTATCTTACTTAGCAGACTTTTATGGTGATTTATCAGCTATTGCCCTTTCTTAGCTCTGCTCTTCAGAGGTCTGGAGAAATGAACACCCTGAAAAAATAGCCCATGACAAAAAAAAAATCTAAAGTATAATTTGAGAGCAAATGTTCAACAAAGACCTGATTCCACAGTGGCACTCTGACAGCATGGCAGTTCTGCCCAAACAGTAAAGATGCGATTAAGTAACAAGTAAAAGATTAGTAAAAAATATCTGTCTCATCAGAACTATTTAAAATGCCATATATAAGAAATGAAAATAAGAGTCAGATAGTAACTGTATAAAAGAAAAAGGTACCTACTCCTTTGAAAATAGAAACTGGGAAAGTACCAGATTTGTATTAAAGCAATTAGCAATTGTGTTACTATGGGAAACCTGCAGTGATGTAAAGCTGACTTGATACCAGCTGGACAAGCAGATAACGGAATTATTTTTGTTTACACTAAAGAATGAGAATCTGGAGACCTGATGCAATGGTATTACTCCTGATATCAGAACTGTTCTTTGTACTTCAGGATTACATGAAGCAATTTTCAGAAGCAGAATTAACCCCAAGACATCATGAAATCACCATTTCCCTATGCTTCCAGTCACCACTGAGCATGTTTTTATTGACTATGCAAAATCAAGTGATATTTCCTAACACCACCAGATTTGGAGGAGACTGGATAGTTCAGTAACTAAAATCAGTCTATCTTCAAAAAGAAGAGAGAAAATATCTTGATAATGACTAGAAGAATAGGTACGAGCATATTCTATGCTCAGTTGCACAGAATTTTGCAGAATTTTAGTTGCACAGACCTATCTGTGGAAAAATTGTACAGAGCAGGAGGAATCCTTGGAGACCCTTTGAACCATCACTCGATACACTGATCACATGTGAATGTTGGCTCTGAAATGCAATGAACATTGGAGTTAGTTAAAAAAGCTGTCAAGAAACACTGACTATCCTACATAAATAAGCAGTAACACAGTACACTGACAATAAAAAATTGGTATTAACAATCAAAGCATGAAAAAACAAGAAGGTACAAAGCAGTTCAGTTGTCTGAGAATAACATGAAGCTGTTCCAAAGTAAGAAATAGAAAAAAAAATCCTAAACAATTTGCTTAACTCTTAAAGTTCAGGAAAACTGTGAACTCTCCAAACATAAATTTAATTAAATGGTGAATAATTTATTTTTCCACAGTCAATGTGTTTATACATCATAGTAAATTCATGCTACTGACACAAAACCTTTGAGATATGATGGTGATAAAGATTTCTTAAAAGCAGACAAGGAATGCTCCTGTCAGAAATATTTTTGGTGAAAAGCAAAATTTTGTCAGAAATCAAACAGCAAACTTACATGGTGCAAGTACCTCCAAGACAGACAGGAGAGAACCATTATAGAGTAAATGACAGCACATCATTATTTTGAAGCTAGTATGCAACATACCCAGGGAAGAACTTAAAAAGAACATTTGAAGTTGTCAATGAAGAGAGAAGAATATTAAGACATGAATAAGTAAATGCAGCTTGTGGTATGGGCTGCCTTAACAAGCCATCTGAGGATATTCTAGGAGAAGGTGTTCAGATATCATAAAAAAAACCACCAAAACAAAAACACCAGACTTTGCAATCCTGGAATCCTCTCAAAGCACCTCAGCACTGAGCTGGCGCCATGAGCCTAAAGCAGACTCTGGCTGATCCGGGGAACCAGCGTTGGATGCACACACAGAGCCTTCCCTCAGCGCTTTGTGGGCACATGCTCAGCATAATAAATTATGGTATTGGTTTGGCTTTGACACTCTAAAGTACACCAACAAAATGGTCTTGGATTGAACATGTTTTATTGTGGTTTTCGAGTGGGGATGGGAAACACTTGAATTATCTCCCGTCATTTAGCAGAGGCTTTCCTGTTTTACCTTTCAAAATGACAGACAGAGGATAAAACATCCAAAATCTGATTGCTTGAACATTTTAAAATAACACAACCTAACACAATTTGTAATGGTTTTACATTAGTTTTTGGAAGTTAAAAACTGCCATGTTTAGACTCTGACTGTTGACCATATTTGCTGGTACCTGCTACCAGACCTATCAGTTGCAGACAAATGCACCATTTTCTCTCAAAATACATAATGATGCATGAAATCCAGAGGACAAACAGTGTGGTTTTAGGTCACCAATTTGTTACAAGGCTATAAAACTGCCAGACAACATAATCATGTCCCATGCTTTAAGAAAAAAAGAATCACTCTCTAATGTAAAAATACAAATGGTATAAATAAATTTGATTTCACAGCAAAGGTTTCGTGGGATGACTGTCTCATTTCTATAAGGAATTTAAGGAACCATGGCAATTCTCATAGCTACTAATGATAGAAAAGTTTGATGTACAAGGAGCCAAATGCTATAGAATTGAAGGATACAGTTAGAGAATTTTGTGTAGAGCGGAGGACTGAAAAAAAATCTAAGCTCAGAGATGCATTTCTTTTTGGTTTACATATACACCCAGCTGCACTAACCATTTTATTACCAGGATTTTATGTTTGATAAGAAGCTGTGCAACACACTTGATAGTCAAACGTAAGACTCAGTTTCTGACATTCCTTATCATAAGCGTAACTGAGAGTGTGGTGGAAGTGGTATGTCAGGAATAGCAAGCTTAGCAAGCAGAGGTGCTCTTGCGGCAGGGCCTCACTAAAGCAACAGGCTAAAATGTGTTTCCCATATGAATTATACCAGTACAACTCATCAATAAAACCTTACACAGCTGCTCTCAGGGACATAAGTCTACAGTGAGACTTGCTAGGTGCTATTCTTACTTTCCTACTGAAATGTTTCAGGATTTCAGGAAGTCATTCACCTTCTTTAAGTGATACTATTTAGGACCTACTCAATAAGATAACGAACTGATGTGTTTTAAGATAAGTGTGATTTGCCCTGGAAAACATCCTTTTAAAATATAGTATGTATCAGCTACAAATAGCAGCAGAGACACTTTTATGCCAGTATAACCATGTCAACAGAGTAAAACTTTTCATTCAAATAAAAAAAAAATATCACAATTTCTCCCTTTATAGACAGTATCATACATAAGAGTCTCCAAGATAAGGCTAATAAACCCTGATAGCAATCTGTGCTGGATAGGTTTTCCAAAATTAGGACTTAACTACAATCCTTGTCAACAGCTGGTGGCAGCTCTACAGCAAACGCTGTTAGATCTGAATACTGATCTGTCCATTTCCTCTCCTCAACTTCAGTGTTCAGTTAAGACAGCCTTTGAGTTTGCTCTCTGTGGCAGACAGCATAAAAGAAATGCAGAATAACCACAAATCAAGCCCTACTATTTAACAGGAAATGAGCATACGAGGCTTACTGGAATGATGTAGGACCCATAAACCCACGTTTACAGACACAATGTCCACTTATGGGCACATACGGCTGTTTCCTTCCTTGGACATTGGGAAGATGTAACAGATAAATAGACAAATGCTTGAGCATACACCAGTGCAAAAACAATAGTCTCCCCACTTGTATTCGATTTGCCTACTGTCAGATTAACAACCTTCATTTTCCATCAAACCAAGCATGAAGAGGACACTTTTCTTAGCAAAGGTCAAATCCTAAATTCCTTGAACAGCCTAACCTGTTACCAGTGAGTGAGCATCAACTGGTCTTAGGTCTGTGCAAGAATTAGCTGCTCTCTAAGATGCCAGAAAGGGGCTGAATGAGGTTACAGCAAAAACTCATGTCCCTGCTTTCTGAATCAGAAATAAATTCAATACCTTTACATATGGGTAAAGAAAACCTCCTGAAAATCAGCACCATATGAGACACAAACGTTAGAACAAAATGCTACCTACTGGGGCTTTCTAATGAGAGAGAAACCTGGCAGAGAGACACTGCACCAATTCCAAAGGACAAGAGACATCCATGTTTCCAAGCACGTTCTCTTCAGCTCTAACTGTGTTCTAAGAAAAGAACAGCAACAGGGTGATGCTACATCATCTGTGAAGTCACTCAAAGAAGAGGAGCAAATTGGAAGTAGCAGCCAAAATCCTGCTCAACACACAAAAAAAGAAAGATCTCACTGAGCAGACAGACAAACAGAACGTTCTGGGCAATAAATTTGTAAAGACCATCATGAGATCAGCCTGGAAAGGGCAAAAGATTCCCAAGGAGGTATCTCAAAGTCAGACACCAGTAAAGTAGATAATTCTCATTGCAACACAGCAAGAATCCAAGTGTTGAGGGGATTTTAGGTTTTCTTCCAGCCTGACAGAATAGAAACATACTGCTCAAAAAAATACAGCACGACATGAATTCAAATATTAAACATTTGCGGGTCAAAATTTAAATGCAAATTTCGAAAACAATCCATGATCTTTATAACATTGTCAAATTAAAATAAAAACAAACCACAACCACGCCAGAAAGTGATTTAAGCCAGTGCATGCACGCTTTCATCTCTGTCTCTTAGAAAATAAGTTACTAGCATGTTACAAAATATCCTAGGGTACTTTTTAAGATTTTTAAAAAATAAATAAATAAAAATAATAATTAAAAAATAGCTTTATGGTGATATCCAGACTTCTGGCAACTTTAAGATTTGGTGTGAAGGAAACAGTTCTGTTGATGATACGTCACTAGTTCATGACTCTTAGATAAAATGCAGCACTTGGTACCACACTTTTACAAGGAAAAACTCACATGGGCTACTTATTTACAACTCTGTTTATTAGTGAATGTCTTTATGCTTGTACTTGAGTTTTTGTGGGCAAAAGCATGAAATCAACACTTACTCTTATTTGTACTAAAATGTATTTATTTAGGTGTCATTCAAATGAAATTGTAGGTCCTTGTAAAGGGTAAAGACAAGACAACAAACAGCAATGTTTCCCTAAAAACTCTAAAGAAAAGAAACAGGATCTCTGGTTGTAACAGAAATATATAACCTAAATTAGACGCTTCTTTCCTTAGCAAATACACCAAATACAGCATTATGCAAATTTAGTTTTCATTTAACACTAAAGTTTAGAAGAGACAATGAGATACAAAAGGTTCTGTACTAATGGAGTATCTTAATCTGTTTCATTTTAATAAAAAATCTAACAGAATCCTCAAATTTGCTTTGATTACACAAGTAATTAAATCTAGAGAAAAAGATCAGAAATTTGAAGTTTTCTATGGATAAGCTGTAAGCTCTTAAAACAATGCTGTTCAAATGCAACCTAAAAGCCACATAGTGCTCCCAGAGGGAAAACTACCAAAATATTTCCTTTCTGTGCTTTCTCAGGTAGTCCCCTTCTGTCAACGTTTTCACTTGATTATCTTTGAAGTTGACCTGAGATACCTGGAATTTGACCTGTATTGAACACAGCGCTAATATAATCTTTTTTCTGAGTCTCTACCAGAGTTTTGCAGGAATAGTTGCAGGTCAGTAACAAATCTGTTACTGTTTCAAATTCTGAAAATCACAGTGACAGAAAGACGTAGCAATTTTTAAGTGAGGATGTATGTCAGTACTACTTTATTCAGTTTTACATATAAGTGAGCCGAGGCACACACTAATCACTGAATTTCAGCAAGCAGACTAAAACTGGATTCAGAGAGAATGACTTGTAGGGCTCTTCAACACAAAATCCTTTAAAAATTGTACCTTGATGTACATATACCTTTGCAGCACAAGCTTTGACAGTTTCCAGGTGCATTTATGGCACCTGGAAAATGGCACATGCAGTCAACCTGCGCTGACAGAGAAAAAAATATAAATTCCAGCCCAGTATTTCCAAAAATATGTAAGTATTTTTACCACACCTATTCTAGCTTGTGATCCTGTTACCTTTCTTCTCCCATCTCTACAGTCTTTTTACTCGAAACCCCAAACTCCTCCCTCATTAAGGCACAATTCCATATACATAAGTAAAGGCCAATGTGATCAACTAAACCCAGTCTAAATCTAATGACTGCCAGAGTTGTTACAAGTTAACACACAGTTAACCTGAAATTAGTATCTAGCCCTATACAATCAGTCTCACGGATTGACACTAACAGAGAAAAAGTGAATACACACACCTCACTGCTCTTCCTATATTTATTTAGTATAAATTGCTGTCGCAACCTGTATCTCAAATATCTGCTCTCATGAATTATTCCCCTTCATTAATTCCACACAGCACAAGTCAGCAGAAGCTGCCTTATTGAAGCCTCCCTGAATGATTGCACTTCACAGTCTCTCTGTCATCATTGAGCCAATGTATGACTAAAGCAATAAATACGGAATTTATAATGGCTTTCTTTAATGGTCAGATGGAGAAATGGAAAATGGCACTGCCTACATGCTGCTACTGTCACATTATGAGTAAAGCTTTATATTTACACGCTTTAGAATCCTGGATATCTCCTGAAGCAAGTATAAAAACATTTTTCACCTCTACAGGCTTTTAACTATTTTCAGACAATTACTGCACTAATTCTTCAACACTGTTGCAAAAAGCTAGAAGACATTCTGATTTACAGTCTTGCATTTTAAATGTATACATACAATTTCAACATCATATTTTGACCTGAAAATGCCCTTTCACTGATCTCTTTACCAGTGCTGACAAAGGCTACTGTGAATAACAGACTTCAAGAGAAACCTCCCCACTTTGCTGCTTTGGATCTTTCAAGCTGTTTCAAACATTTTTGCCCACTTGGCTTCAACACTTCATTATGCTAAGATTTTTCGCCAATGATAAAATATAGCAGAGCTATAAAAAACTACTGCTAGGCCACAAAAAAGCTGTGTATTTTAAACTTTTTTAGCTTACGTTGGCTACATATTTCAAGCCAGTTATTTTAGCCTTTAAGGCAAATTCAGTTTCTTTTAGGCTTAGCTAGTATTTGCCAAATCCAAGATTCTGACATGGCTTCAGCTTAAGAACACTTCCAATGAAACGAGGCTCAAAAGCTGTTTGATTCACAACTTTAACCACCAAGATCTATGCCCAAATATTTATGGCAAATCAACACTAGCTTCTACAGCACTAATCACTACACCAGCTCAGTCCCAAAATCGTTTATTTGTTTAGAAAGAGGTGTCAGCTGTTATCACACTATCCATCAGCTGCGTCAAGCCCCAAGCAATGGGTACAGCACTACTCACTCTGCTGTTATACTAGTTTCTATGGCTCTTTTTTTGTTTGTGTTGGTTGTTTTTTTAAGGTTCATGCAATGGTTTTCTGTATTTGCTGAGTGTAATTCAGCTTTCTTACTAATACCACCCACTGAATATCTGCTGGAAAGCCTGTTAGTAATTATTTACTTAAAAACAATTGGGGAGGGAGGCTTAAGCCTCTAGCGTGACTAACTGGGTGGCCTGTACTTGTTGCTGTACTATGGGCAACAGTTCCAAGTGGACAGAAACATATAGCACATGATCTTGCAGATCATTTCAGTCTTGCTGTGTCATAACATCACAGTATGCAGTTACTGTGCAGGACAGGAGCAGCCCAGGTAGAGCAACCCAGCACCTAACAAGTCTGCGTGTCACATTTCACCGATGAGAAGGTCAACATTTTTAATGGCTATCCTGCCTGTGAAGAGACTTAGAAAGGACGGTCATATCCTCTGAAAAAATCTGGGTTGAATCCAGTCCAGAAAGAGAGCAACCTGACAGAAATAAGAAGATACTCTTACCCAGCACTCTTTTCATGTAAATGCTAAAATTCTAAATGTAAATAGATAGAGCAACAAAATCTTTCTATAGGCATAAGTGGTAATATAAGGCTGTCTTTTAGATATCATTAACATTAAAATCAGCAACAGCATTATAAATTTAAGACACCTATTAGGACACCTGTGTTCTATTTCTTACCATTACTGTTCAAAAAACCTCCAAAGTAGGGCGTTTTGTCACTGTCTAGCCATAGAGCAAATTAATAATAGTCAAAATTTCATACATCTTCTCTGGAAGGATCCATTGTCCTGAAAACATTACAGAACCAAAAAAAAAATAAAAACAACAAACCCCAAGTAACACTCTTCATAGACATTCTAATGACCAACAAACGATTAGAGTATTTTTGTCCCCCAAATGAAACAACAGATTTTTAAGATTTTTGTTTTATTTAAAATAAGTAACAGCTTCAGCAGCACCGATTTCGGGGTGGGGGAAGTGAGAAACAGTGTCGCGATGAACCCGAGAAAGCATGACTGACTCCACGACACTGCCCTATCGCGGTAATACTGAAACCTTTCCCTATTTTAATGAGCCAAGCTTCCTCCTCAAGTATCGAGCGGCACCCTTGCTGCCGGCACGGCATTTGGGGGTAGCTCGCTGCGGCTGTGGGACCTCCCCCAGGCGAGGAGAGGTTTGCACGGCTTCAGCTCTAACTTGAAGCATCCGATACCCTCGCCAACTCCAGCACGCCGCAACCTGCGACAACACCACAGCCAAACCCAACCAGAATAACTGAACCCACAACCGAACCAACCCGGACCGGCTCGGCCCACCCCCTCCAAG
>NW_010209860.1:0-2019 GCF_000695765.1 Mesitornis unicolor | reverse complement strand
CTAGCCCCCCCTCCAGCCGGAAGTTCCGCTCGGAACTTTTTGGCGGTTCCGCCGCTCTGTGGTCAGCTGGCGGGCTGTTAAAGGCAGCGGCGTCAGCACTGGGGGAATGCGGAAGTCGGGCACCGGCGTCCCGGTGCAACGGCGGGAGAAAGTCCACGGGGAGGTACTGGGGCAGCCTCCTGCCGCCTGAGGAGACGCGGGTGCGCAGGCGTTAGGGACGCGGGGGGGGGACGAGCCGCGGCGGTACCAGCGCCTGGGAGGAGCTGTTTGCGGCCGGGATCGAGCCGCCTCAGGCCTGGGGCCGCACTTGGGCTGCAAAGAGCCCCTCCCAGTGTCGCCCACCTCTACCTGGTCGTGGGCAGGCCCGCTGTCTGTCCCCCTCCCACTTCTCTGCCCACCCAGCCTGACGAGCAGGGCTTTCGGGGTATTAGTGTCCTCCGCGAAAGCAAGCGAGTAGCCGGGCTTTCCTCTGGACTAAAGCCCGGTTCTCAACACGGAGCCCTGGCTGGAGGCCGTCACCATTTGGATGAGGGTCTGCGGAGCTGAACATCCAGCGCAGTGTAGGATCATTTTCCCTTCGGCTTCGTACAATCCAGTGCTGTCAGTCTAAGCTATAGCTTCTTCCATCCTTTGTTTCTGCCTGCAGCAAGAAGCTAGAAAAGCCTTGCTGAGTCTCTGCCAGTACTGCAGGTTTATTGTGCACAAGTGTTTTGCTGTAATGATCCTTATTGCTGCCTTCTGCTTTAGTTTATTGTGTTTGGTGCAGTAGATACTAATTCATTATTTCACAGGTGTGAATACATGCCTTCATTTAAGTACGTGTTTTTTTAAGCTCTCTCCTGTTTCCACCAAAGCAAAATCAAAGGCTGAAAGCTGTGTACTCTTCCCAAGGGAGAGAAGAAATGCCTCTAAAGCATCTACCAAGAATTCTTACAAATCAAGTAGATGTGATGTATAACTTATGTCATCTGCACATTATCATTTGAACAAACTGTGGTGTTACACATAATGTGCTTTCCCTGCATTTAATGTAGTGGTATTTCAGGTAGTGTAGTTATCTGCCAAAGCAAATGCCTGCCAAAGGTAGCACTGTAATAATTATTTTCTGTATTATAGAAAGCAAGTTAACTTTTGAATTAGAACATCTTCCAAAAATCCTGACTTCCAGTGCATCTGGAAACTTTCAAAATTCAGATAATCAGTCCTATATTGAACTAGTGTGCCTTGTCATCTACACATACACACACCCCACCTGTCTTAGCAGTAATGTCTCTAAAGTACACATTTTAGCATTTGACGCAAGCTTGGGACATAGCCTACAACGGACTTCTCTGAATGAAGTTACGTTAGCTAAATTGCTGTTAAAATGTTAACTTGGCTACAGTGAGCTTTGATCATACAGTTCTGGTTACTGTAATTTGTCAGACAAACTTTATGCACCTAAGAAAAAGGTCAGTTCTGCGTATAGCTGGTTCACTAAGATGATCTTTTAAAATATTTTAAAAAAATAATTCAGAGTCAGTACTACAATAAAAGCAGCCACTGGAACTTGTATGTAGTAAAACTTAACACTCAGTGCTCAGCAGGCACAGAGAATAAGAATTTTAAAACTTCATTGACATCTACACTTTACTCCTTATTTATATTAGTCAGTGCAGATCTGAAGAGCTGTGCAGGGTCAAAACTTCAGGGGAGGTCCTGGTTAACTTAGAATACAGAAATTTCAGTGAAGAAGAGTTCAGATAGCCTAACAGTTTTGGACTGGACTAGTTCTTGTCCTTAAAATACAGGATTTAGGTTTTGACCTGAGAAATCACTGTTAAGTATTAGAATACTTAAGTCTTTCTATTCAGATAACTTGCAAAAGCCAGAATGAAATACACACCCTTTATTTTTTTTTTTTTTGCAGATTTGGGTGTTTAAGATTGTCTCTACGTTCAGGACTCTTTGTGCTTCTGTTATTCTTGCTTTAGTTAAAATTTGAAAACTGGAGCATTCACAGAATCACAGAATCACAGA
>NW_010209859.1:0-221 GCF_000695765.1 Mesitornis unicolor | reverse complement strand
CCGTGGCCTTTGACCCTCATGACCCTTGACCCCATGACCTTTGACCCCCAGGCAAGGTGTGCTGGTGGACCATGACCTCACATGACCTCTCCGTATCCCATGACCCTTGACCCTCATGACCCTTGGCCCCATGACCCCTGACCCTGTGACCTTTGGCCCCCATGCAAGTCATGCTGGTGGACCATGACCCCATATGACCCCTCCATATCCCATGACCCTTG
>NW_010209858.1:0-1196 GCF_000695765.1 Mesitornis unicolor | reverse complement strand
TCATGAAGCTGCTCAATGAGATGTGAGATTGCTAACCAGAAGAGTCAGATGGAGATGTTTTTCTAAAAATGCATTAGGAATGGGAGAATATATTTTCATGTGGCTAATATATCAAGAGCTGAGATAGCCAGAGGCCAATAGCCTGAACAAATGAGCAGTGACTCATGGATGTTCACTGACATTTGTTATAATGTGAACAGACTTCTTAGGAATCCTTATGGTAAAAAATCATCCAGTTTAAAGAAAGTGAAAAGGAAACTAACACCTGATTTAACCTATGCCATTGGCTAAAAACAGTCCTATAAAGACATGCTGCAGTGCTATGACAGAGATCCAAAGAAATGTACTCCTAAGAAAGACAAAGTATGTTTCTTTGTCTTACTGTTCATGTCAACCCAGGAAACAAAGATTAACTTCTGAAATCATAGCAGAAAAGGAATTTCTCATCACTTCTACCTCACTTGTAATTTTTCAGAGTCTCATAATATTTGCCTGTCATAGTATTAGGATGTTGTAATGATTGATCCGTTAAGACTAATATATACTCAGGTCTCAAGATGGAAATCACACTTACAGAAGAATAATCCTGAAATCCTGGCAGTCTCACAGCCAGAACAACTGGGGTCCAATGGTTCTGGCTTTCTGTCCCTCTGATCCCTAGCAAGTATTTGTCTCACAAATGTAATTTTGATAACACAAGTTGGCTCTTACTTTTGTTGCAGGTGCAACAAAATGTGAAAAGCCACATATTTGAACTCAGCACACAGCCAGAGTTTTGGTAGAAAGTCTTTCTGAGGAGCTCTGCTCCTGATTTAGATAAAGTGACTGGCCTTGCCCATTTAAGTGGTCTAAAGAAAAGCTGCAAGAGCTACCTATTCCCTGAGAACATTTTACTGTCTGAGCTCCCTCCACTAGGGGAAGAGATTGAGAGCTCTAAAAATCAATAGTTTTCTGAAGCTTATCTAAATTTTTTAACTGTCTTGAAAAGGATATGAAAATAACCTATCCTGTGAGCTTTCTAGTGTTGGTTTTGGTTTTTTTTTGCTTTTTTGAGAAAAACCTTTAGCTGTGGCTTTCAAGAGCTTTTTGGTTTTGATTTTTTGGAGAGGTCTCTATTCTTTCCAGTTCCTAGTGTCTGAAAATTCAGACCGTGAGAAAGATTATCTTTTTTCCTTTTACATTTCACCAAACTGAAA
>NW_010209857.1:0-15368 GCF_000695765.1 Mesitornis unicolor | reverse complement strand
AGAGAGGGTGAACTTGTCCAGGTCAGTAGCTTGAGTCAGTGTGGTGTCTCCTCTGCTCTTAGTCTGGCTGACTCCTGTCAGAGGAAAAAAAATCATTAACTATAAAGTTCAACAGTATGGTTGCACAGTCTTCATTTCAACTCAGTACTCACATTGTAATAATTTTTATAAAAACAAAGTTTTCTCAGCTTCTGTGGTTCATTAGCATGGAAATAATCTTTGCTGCTTAAGCAGAATTTATCAGATACCTGAACAGTTGATGAAACTGTTTCTATGATATGGTAAAACATAAAATGCTAAGAGTGTTAGTGCGGTGTACTGGTGAGTTTTAATGTCAAGGAAGCTGGCATGAAAACTCAAGTGTGGTAATCACACTGATCTGATAATGTTCTCTGCCTTGACTTTTTTTGTCTGCAGTGGAGGTTACTGTTGCAATTAGAACAGGGTGCTGGGCAAGTTCAAAAAAACAGTGGCCTTGAGTAAGTTTTAAAGGGGAAAAACTAGCCTGTGCTATTCTTCAAATGTCATAGTGTGCTATTACAGTAGTTGTATCTAGTTTGAAAAAGCAGATGCTACTAACACTGTTCTAACCTACAGAGTAATAGATTGGCATTTTTAGGAGTATAATCTCACCTGATGTAGGAAAGGTCATTCAAAGAGACTGTTCTTGCAAAATTATATTCAGTGTCAAACTTAAAATTAGCAATTTTCAGTTATTAAATGGATAAAATACTTAAAAATATAGTTTGGAAACTTTGTCCACATAGTTTGTTCTTCAAAATCACCTGCGAAAGTAGAGAATCCTCTGTATTCTTGAGCTTCTCATTACTTCTCATTGCTATAGTACATTAAAAGCATATACTTGTAAATTATACAAATGTATTTAACTTGGGAGGAGTTCACTTCTGATGAAATTAAATTCAGTTGGACATACTTGTTAGTGTTGTTTTAGTGTGTTGATGGAGATTCATTAAAGATGATCAGTGTAATTGCATTCTGTATGAGTGATGCTGAATCAAACATTATTTTCTTAATAAAAGCTTTTAAAAATACTTAGTAGTCTAAAGTATATTAGTAGCTCAGTGCTGATCACAGCTAGTATTTTGTATGTTACTTCTCTGGTTGACTTTTTTCCTAAAGGACTACTGATAAGTGTAATTCAGTATACTATTTTGGTGTTTGACTGGAATGCATGTATCAGTCCATCATAGTGTTTTTTGGTAAAACGGACTTCATCCTGGGTTTGTACAACAGGCCACTAGTTAATGTTCCTTTTTCACTTGTATTTGAGGAGGTTATGTGAAGAGATTGTTTCTTTTATAGTTGTTATTTTAGATTACTGGGAACTCTTAGTTAATAGAAATAATCTCTTTCAAAACCCAGATTATCTTTAACATACACAATTGTTATTGTTTTAGGTTTTTTGTTACTAAATGATTTTTCAAAAACACTATTTTACAGTTTTGGGGTGTGGTTTAGTACAGTGCTCCTTCTGGTAGATTTAATTGTAGTTCTTGTTCAAGAATAGTTTCCAAGAATGTATATATGCTGGAAGAGGAGAATTATTTAACTTTTTCCTCTTTCTCCTCTGCTTCAAAAGGGTTTAGTTCCTGTATGTATGTGGCTTGTGAGGAGGGATAAGGCTTGATTCTGTTGAAATGTTTCTTGATCCTGGGTCTGCAGCATTAGTACCACACAGTGAATTTGAAGGTCACCTGTTCTCTGCAGACTCACCAAGTTTAGAGAGAATTGAGTGGACCTGGTGTATGTGGAGATCTGTAGACTAAACAACCTCCTTCTCCCAGCCTTTCCTGGAGGCTGAAGTTGAGAACCTGGGCGTTCATGGGGAAAAATGAGTAGTAGTCAGACTTAAGGTTGCAGTTCTAGTGTATCGATTGGGGTTTTTTAATAGTCCTCTGTTGCAGAAGAGGGTAGGTTACTTTACAAGCAAAACACTTCCAGACTTGTAATGCTTTGAAGAATTGAAGTGAATCTGCATGTAGTTGGATGTTAAAGATTCTCTTTTTCTAAGGGAAAATGCACTTTTTCTCTTAATACATATGTGGCTTGACTTTAGGTCTGGTGGAATACTTCACCATCAGGAAGTCTAATGCTTTTTTTTCTTGTTGTTTTTCAATTCACAAAGAGCTACTGACCACTGTAAATATACAACAAGATTATTTGTTCCTGTTTAAAATTGCCATTCCGTTGTGCTAACATTTGAAAGAAGAAATAAACTTTGGTACTTTGTAAAGACGGCATTTATTTGCTTCAAACTTTTCTAGCGAAATCTTGGAAATGATAGGTTTTTTCCCCCCCTGTGTTTCTGTACTTTTTTCTTTCTAGTAAATGTTTAAAAGAACATCACAGGTGATTTAGTCTGACAGGTATCAACTTAAGTGCTTACTGCTTCAGGTTATATCTGAGTCTCCTGTGCTTTAGCGCCCTGCTGTGCAGATCATACTTAAAACTTCCATGTGGCAACTTCTAGTGAGTTGTGGTACCTGGCTGAGAATTACATCACTGCCTTATGCCTGTATTTTTTTGATGAAAGATGTTACAAAAGTAAACTATCAAAACTAATTAATTTCAGTTTCTCTATTGCTGAGTAGAAAAAGCTGTCTGACACAAACCATTAAATCAAATGTTTTAATCAAAACACATTGAGCAGTGAGTTACGCTGGATCAATGCAGGTTCTTCTGACTCAAAACAGGTCTGAACTGGCTAGGCTACAATACCATGTTAACAATTTTAATGATCAGTTTTGCTGCTTAGAAACCATCTTGAGCTTGGATGAAGAGTCCTGTTCTAGACAATACTTTTTTTTGTCCGAGTCTCTAGATATTTTAATGTTACGGCATTTCTGAAACACTGTTCTCCACAGCTGGAAACTTCCCTAGAGAAGATGGGAAATCATATCTATTTGACATCTGTAACTTCAGGCCGTGACATTAAAACCTCAGTAATGCCCTGGACTGTGGTTATAGTCTACCTCAAAGAGTGAATGTTTGATTTTATTTTTTTAATGTCTTTTTTAAAATTTTATTTGTGGGGGTAGTGCTGTGACTAGTGATGATGATACAGGTTACTTTTTTTGGGAGATGTATAATTGCTGGGTTTTTAAATATTTGTCTTCTAACTAAGCAGCAGCCATTTTACTCTCTTGGAGTGGTTCTCATGTGTGAATCAGGATTCCAGTGATAACCAATTTGCTTAAAAAGAAGTCCAAACTCTCCTTAGTTATGTATTTTAACAACTGTAATTTTGAAGGTAATAGTTTTCTGAGGAATCTGGCTTTATTTTTCTTCAAGCACATCTTTATGCAGACTTGCTCTTTACCTGGCATTGTTTTTACTATTTTTTTTTTTTTTTAAAAAAGAAGAAACAGTGTGAATGTCTTCTTTGGCATTTGAGGAGCAGAGTGGTAGTGAAAGAGACAGCAGCACTGTGTGGAAAAGAAAAAGTCTACTCTGTTTCTGCAGCCTTTTCTTGGCTATGCAGCAAGTGTAGACAAATGCTCAGCTTTCTTTACCCCTCCAATGCTTTCCTTGCACCTAATAAACTGGAGATCAAACTATTAAATTTCAGTGCATGTATTTTTTTCAAGACAAGCTTATTCTTGCAGAATTATTGCTAGATATTTCAGTTAAGCTACAGGCTTGTGGAGGAACCTTGGAAGTGCTGAGCAGCACGAACAGGTATAGCTCTGCATCTTTGAAGAGATCGAAACTGCAATTTGCTGTATATAACATTTCCTTCAAGCAATCATATGAAGAGAAAAGGGTTTCTCCTTCCATTGGAACTGAAACAGTTTCAGTGATAGGAAGTGAGTTGTAATGTGTGGATATTCATTATTTTGGGTACTTTTACCTACAGGAAAAAAACCCAGACACTTTATCTGTGAAACCTACTATCATATTGCTTTATCTTGTAGTATAATTACCTCTGGGTTAATTAACTTCTAAAATGTTTCCTGTGATCGTAGCATTTTATACAGATATATTTTAGGAAGTTGAGGTAATGCTGCCACCTTTCCCCTTTTGATGGGATATGGACCTAATCTGGGTTTCTGCCCTCTCTTCAGCTTCCTATGTTCCTAACTTACAGCAAGATATTATCTGCAAGACTTCTTCCTCCTTTTTTCAAAGTTGATCAAAATACCTCTTCATTCTCAGAAATTTTTAGCAAATGACAAACAAGTAAAACATTTTTGTAATAGCAGGGCAGATGAACACTGCCTCAAGTATCAGATATTACTTGGAATCTGACAGGAACTGGAAGTACACAAGGCTTAAATATAAACAGATTCTCTAAAGTATCAAAGTTTTACTGCAGCAAGATTTGCAAAGTAATACCTTCTCTGTTTAGTAGTTAAAGAGCCTACCAGAAAACTGCAGGAGAGATGCACTGGAGAACTGCACTGGGCTGTGCTTTTCTGTTGATACATGTTTTAATGTCAGGGAGTTTTATCTGGCAACTTAATTTAGTTTTTTTTAATGACCGTTTATCTTTGACATTTGTTAAAAATAAAATTAAAGCAATGTTGTGCGAAAGGTTTCCTACTGGTGTTAGTGCATAAACTTTTAAAAATAAATGACCGTAATACATTTGAGGAAATATGAATTAAGGCTGCATAAGCAACTTCTAGGGACAATGTCAACCTTTTAGTAGCCCATCTCAAATTGGATTTCTGGTATGTGCAAGCCACGAAAGTACTGATATGTAGCTATTTTTGTGGTGTGGGATGGAGCTGTGTATAATAGCACAAATGTCTGGGTGAAATAACTAAATAAAATTACAGGTATTTCAGTAAAACATAGTAATCTCTCAATACTTTGCTATGTAATGGAACTTGGAAAAATAGTTGATGAAAATCACAAAAATGAAGAAACACTCTGAGTAGGAACTGGTTTTGTATATTAAAAATAAGAATTCCAGCTCCAAGGTACCCCTTGCTTATGTGAAGACATGGTTTCCTCTTGATTTTGGTGGAAGAGTGCCATCTACTGAATTGCTTCAATTGTACCTTATTTTCTCATTTGTGGTGGTAATGTTGAGCAAACCTTCTATGAAAGTGTCACTACTACTTTGATAGTAGTGAAATAGTAAGTTTTTCAGTTGCTTTAGTCATGTGCAAGACCAAAAATTATGCTACAGTGAAACCTGAGGAAGCTTAAAATAAAATTGAAAACACTGTTCTTAGGACTACGCTGCAAAATACTTATAATAGTGATGACTGGGTAGTTATTGGTGGTATATGTATTTGAGGCTGATTTTAGAAAATCTTACATGTTATTTTGAATGGAGAAGATTTTAAGTTGTCTCTTTACTTATGCCTTTGAGCAGATTTCAGGTAAGCACTCTCCTGAGACCTGTTTATTGCATTATGTTTGAATTAGGATTTAAACACTGCTAGCTGAAATATTTAAAAAGCAATAGCAGCAGTACTGCTTGTGAACACCATTTTGGGTATTTGGAAGGTCTTCCAGCTTATGACCATTATTGCTCTGAGTCTGGAGAGAGATTGTCAGGTTGGTATAGACAGAGGTTGATTTGGAGTCTGTTTCTACTTTTTGTCTATATAATGGAAGCATTGGTGCTTGTAATTTGTGAGCTTCCTAGAACTTCAGTGAGTGACTTCGCTGGTAAATACTTCAAAAGGCTCTGTAAGCAAAAATGTGCTAAACCTGCATCACTATATTAATAAAACCCCTAGTGATGAACTAAACTTTCTTCAAGAGGATGTTTGGAGGAGGGAGTTATTTCCATCATTGATACAAGAAAAAATGGTGTGGGAAGCAAAAGGATGGATTTAAGTTGCATCCCCAAGTGTTAAAGGACTGTGTCCACAGGGATGAGCTAATATCAGTACTGAGAGATACACCACAGCAGAATCTGAGGTCACCAACTTGGGGGTTTTTTTTTTGGTGAATATCCAGTACTCAGTGACTTGAAAATAACTCAAAAGGATTTGTTTGGCAGGCAAAAGTTAAGGGAAATATTTTAGGTTGTGCTGTGTGAATGAAGAGTGATTCTTGGACCAAGCAAAGAATTGCATTGCAATCAGAAGTCGGTGTTAACTGACAATAATTGATTGGGCAAAGATTCCCATGTTCCTTGAAAATGTTAAATTGTCCTTCTGATTAGATATTTATAGCTCTCTGTGCTTTCATAAGTTATACTAAGTAAGTATATAAATTCACTTAACATCTAATTCAGAACCTTACATTTGTTGATGCTGCTGTTGGCAATGTCTATACAAAATATTTGGACACTGGGACATCATTCTTACTCCAAATATTCCTCAATTTTAGGAACATAGAATGGCCCTGCCTTTAGTCTTAGCCAAGATGCTATGGACATAAGAGGAAAAGCCTCATTAATTACTAATATTGTGATATAGAATCTGCTACCAAAAGGATGGATGAGGTAGGATATCTGTAATAACATGTTAAAATTTTACATTTAAATTAAGCTTGTTTGAATGGGTGACAGATGAGCAGGACTTGAAAGCATGCAAAAGAATGCAGAGATCTTGCCTCTGAATTTTTTTTGAAAATCTTTCTAAATATATAATTATTTCCTAGGTTTACTCATCTGTATTTAGTCTTTAGAAAAACTGTAGTGAGTTAGCAGTTACCATGCATTTCACTGCATCCTGTGTGGTTAGAGGAACCATTATGCATATGTATTTGTTGCAATTTCTTTTTTTCCCTTTGTCTTCTACCAGGCTACTTCCCTTCTGTCTCACCCAAAAGAGTACCAGATAAGTCACCTTTTTTGCATTGTTAGTGCTGAAATACAGCTTTTAGACTAAAACAGTAGAACTTCTTAGTAGTAGAACTTGGATCAGGAAACAAAATGAGTAAAATCAAAGCCTGTAGCCCAGTTAGGTTTTTTGAAAATACTATGTTGTTTAGTCTAAATTGATGTTCTTACCTCTTCATTAACAGCATGCTTTCCTGAGAACAGTGCATATAGAAACTTAGCATTAAAAACAACTTTGTTTCTTGTTTGATTTTTAAATCACAGATTTTTAATCTTGTTTTTACTACTTGTTCGCTAGAACAAGATGCATTTGATTGCCTCTCACTGGGAGCTATGAGAAAATTCTACCAAATACAGCCTTTCCAGAAAATGTGCTGGCACTTTTCATAGCTGTTTAGGAAATACTGTATTTGTTGCATAGTTATGTAAGCAACTCTGAAGCTTGATGTACCTTGACTCTTAGCTATTATCATTGTTAGAAAATGCATTGGATATAAATAACTGCTCACTATCCATTCTCTATCAATTTCTATGCAAACTAGTTCAATAACTGTTTACTTTCAAACTATGTATCTCATACTAATTTAAGCAAAAAAAAAAAGTGGCTTTGTGCTTTAAAATTGCTACAGCTTCCTACATACAAAAACTAATTAATGAACTTTAGCTGAGATCTATGCACTTTGGTATTTTTCCAAATAGAGCTCCTTTTTCATCTTATCAGTCTAAGATACTTTTTTTAAAGTTAATATTGAGTCAGTTGCCTTCTGATGTTTAAAGGGGCTGAGCATTGTTTTCTAAACAGAGTGGATGCTTAGGGAAGTTGATCTGCATTTGTGTGGGAACTAATATTGTTGGTAGCTGGATTGGAAGTTGAGAATTTCTGCTTTCAGGCAGTTGTGTAGTCACTATTTCACTGGGATTTCTGAAGCTGCAGTAGTGAAAAATGGTGGTATTTTGCTGTAACCTGTTAAGCTAATACAGTATTTGTAATAAGATCTAACACAAACTGTTACATACCTGTTGTTGCCCACTTTCACTAACAGAAAAAGGATGTGCCTTTTTTCTATTCTAGGAAAGCATGAATTCTGAGTGTCAGGAAATGTAAAACTGCTGAACTCATGGTATCAAATAACTTCATGATAATGTATCTCAAATACTTTCTTGGACAAACAAACTATATGAATACAGCTTTTCAGCTTTCAATGTTTTTAAAAAAGTAAAACACTGAACAGTAAATACAGTTACTCTCTCAAAAGTATTTAGGGACTTTGTATAGTGTTAAGATTTTGAGAAAATGAGGAATTATATTTTGGCATGTAAATGATCACTTCCAACTTATTTACTTGTTTTTCCCTTCCCTGTTCTCTGAGAGAAGGGAAGACCTTTTGGGGGGAAAAGCCTTTGGTGTAGCCTTCCAGGACTGAGATCCCAGGCTCTTCATCTCTGAGGTGCCGTGCATTACTTTCACCCCAATGGCTGACAGAATGAAGCTGAATGTGGTTTTGGTTTTGTGTTGGTTGGTTGTTTTTAAATTGCCTGGAAGTTACAGTTATTTATAAGAACACTTGATTTGGTTTCCAAGTGTAGTATGTGATGTTGTCTTTTTTCTGTCCACATAACTAGGTCAAACTGTATCCAGATATTGGCTAATCAGCAAGTGCTATATTTGATGCATGTAAGTTGCAGCTAGTGTCTTCTGATGTCTGTCTGTATCTTCAGACATATATCAGATATATATCTATTAATCTGATGTCTTCCTTTTCCTCATCCTGTTTCCTTACTGTCAGTTTTCTTGCCTTCTTGCTCTCCTTAGCTGGCAGAAGGAGAATACATCACAGAAGTCTGGCTGGAATTCCCATAGGAAATTGTTACCAGTAATTTGATAGTATTTCTAACTGATAAACAGTCTCAGCTTTAAAACTTCTTTGTTTGTTTGGTGCTGCTACTTACATATAGGAAAGTGGATCTGAAATGGTAATAAATACTGTATACTTTTGCAGACATAAATACCAAGACGTAGAGAGTGATAAGTGATTACCCGCTTAGCTGAGGGATATAAACACAGCAAGATGCTATGCAGGCCTAAAGCTTTAGAAGGAAACTATATCCTAAAGCTGTGAAAAACTGTGATACAATACCATATCAGAATCAGTGTGAATTCTAAAACTCCCTCAAAAGTATCCTGAGTCTTAAAATCTTGTTTGGTAATACATGTTCGTGGAAGGTCAAAGTTAGATTTGTAGGCAGTGTTGACTATACTACTTCCCAGCTTTCTGAATAACTTTCTTGCTAATAGCTATGTGTTTTGATAGATTCTTCTTTTGAGAGAATCTCTATGAGAGATCATGCTTTTGTATGTGCAGGTAATAGTACCAGTTAAGTCTAGGTGCAAGTAAGATTGATTAAAAAAGGAAAGTTCCATGAAGCTGCTCTTGTATTGCTTTAGTCCTGCTTAGATGTATCACCAGGACTTTATGGTACTTTGTAACTTGATGTAAATTAAGTCTTTCAGTTTTCTGTTGTTGGATTGTATCCAGACTTGGCAATGGTGAGCAATACCAGAGAGACTTATAATCTTCACATACTTAAAATACTATTTGGAAATCTCACCTTCATTGTGCTTTTTTTCTATGTTGCAATAATTCTTTGGCGCCAGAATCGGATCACATACAAAAGTTTGTGCAAGATAAGTGGCGGCTTTGCTGCCTATAAAAATAGTCTGATTAA
The DNA here is from genome assembly GCF_000695765.1 of Mesitornis unicolor. NCBI lineage: Eukaryota > Metazoa > Chordata > Aves > Mesitornithiformes > Mesitornithidae > Mesitornis > Mesitornis unicolor. Next base: position 5,872 of record NW_010209857.1, on the reverse strand, counting down.
GTAAAGTGGAAAACTGCTACATAGCAATGACTACAGTAAAACATACAGGTGTGCTATGCAGTCCTAGAGAGCTACATGGTACAGACTGGTACGCATGAAAAAATCCTGCAAGTAATCTACTGCACTCAGTGTGTTGTTTGCAAGTCAGATCAGTGGTATGTCTTTTCCTCTAGTCAGAGATCTATTTTAATTTTTTTTTGCATCAAAACTGTCAAAGTTTAAATACTGTGGGTTGTTGCAGCTACAGTTTTGAGAAGTATCTAGGAATGAGTTTTAAAAGCTGCTGCAGTTTCAGATTTGTCTTTAAAATCTTGTATTGTAAAAGCGGTGAATCTGATGCAGAAACATGGTTCATATCTTGTGCTGTACTATCAAAACTTTGTAGCAGTGTAATAACATGAAGATGCAAATATCTGTTTGGAAAGTTATTTCATTTGGAAGGTAATTTCTGTTATAAATGTTTCTGTATACATAACTGATTTGTGCTGTGGATTGAATTGATAGCTACAGTTTCTGCGACTCTTCTATGTCAGATGGGTCAATCACAGGTGAAGAACCCAGTATTCCCTAGGTCTACTTTAGTACCTTCAAGAATTAAAAAAAATAATAAATAAATAAAAAAATACTACTCTTCAGAGGCTTTCATAAATAGTCTGGAATTGGTTCTCTTTCAAAATGTGACTTCTAAGGTCAGATGTACACTGAGTTATTCCTATGTAGCTGTAAATAATAGTAATAATTTCTAAAAATAGCATTTCACAGAGAGAACTTACATATCACTAATTGAAATGCTTTAATTTTGCCTGGGGGGAAAAAAGTGTAAGCTTAGGTCTGAAGCTTGTTTGGATAAAAATATATTCTGGGACTATTGCCTTTTCTCACAAGTCAAAGTAATATCAGTGTCATCATGTAATATTAAATTAGTGTGATGCTGTGCTTTTATTTATGAATGACCTGCACTTCTAGCAGTTATGAAAAGGAACACTGATATTAGGACATGACTACATTATCTCTACCTTATCTCAGCCACAGCTTTTGCCTCTTAGTTGCTTTTTCAAAAAACATACAGTGAAGACAATGTAATATTAGTGTTTTCCAAGGTTAATTTCCCAATGGCAGTGGAGAGCACAGAAGCAACATTCAAAGGTATGGCTAAGAAGCTATTAATTTATCCTGTTTACTCTTATTTGGAGTAGGGGATGATGCAGGAATAGTAGAAAGAAGTGCTTGGGAGTCAAGGAAGAAGGATGGGTCTTTGTTTAGAAAACTGCTCAGAGCAGACTATTTCCTCTAGAGCTACCCTAGGACTTTGGCAGAGAGTTTTTCCTGTCTACAAAACTAAAAAGCTTTGCCCATCTTGTCATTATTCATTATAATTTTTGCCTGTTTTGGGGACTACTATGTAGTAGATGATCACTGCTTAGTACAGCAAGCTCTCTTGCCTTAAGCACACATACGCCAGTATAGAGGATTTAGATAAACTGCATTCCCTGGGATGCTGCCTGTTTTGTGTGTTTGAGAAATGCTTAACATGTACTGAAACAGGCATGTATTATTATCCTTCTACAGTCAGTATTTAAGTGAGTGCTTTTTCAACTCAGCATATCCCCCAAAACTGGGAGGCTTTGCATTGCTTTGGAAAAGAAGATTAATGCTGGTTAGGAGGATATTAATTTGAGATGAGAAGAATAATTTTAGCTACTAGGTGAAAAAGTGAGGATGACATAATCCTTGGGTAAAGAAACTAAATGGGACTAGCTGCAAGGACTATTTTTATTTTTTCTTTATAGTAAGCACTATAAAAGAGGCCATACTATTTTCAGTGCATATGAGGCTTCTACTCATTTGTCAGAAAGAGGAAACTTGCTCTGAATGTTAAAAGCTTGTTTAAACTTACTCCCAGTGCTGCATATTTACCGAGTTCTGCAGAGAGAACTGGTTCAGGTGTCCTGAAAAATGCAAAAAGATTTTCTTGTTTAAAGAAACATTCAAGTATTCTTAATATTGAAATTTTTACTGACTAGTTATAACAGCTTCCAGAAATATTTCCATCAGAAGTGCTTAAAGAAAACACTTGAGGAATAGAATTTGAAGGCTGGAGTAACTTGAGGGATCCATGAGCTTTGCTGTTTTTCTGGGTCATACTCTTGTTCTGAGGCTGTAAAGCCTCAATTCCAAATAAACTGTGGGTAGGTAAATTAAGAAGATTTACATTTGATTATATTGGAGGCTGATGTTCAGATGAGGGACTGGGGAAATCTTTTGTTAGGAGACTACCTGTGTCAGTGCATATAAATAACTTAAACTTTTATAATTCTGTTCTTGTAAGCATCTCAGTTTCACTTTCAGAAACTGCTTTTTGTCTACTGCAAATAATTTTTAATGCATATAAATGCAGAAGCATGAGAGAGGCTGAAGCATATCTGCTCTGAAACTTCTGGTATTCCTTGTGGGCATATTTTTTCCAATCTAGCAATTTGTGTAGTCAGTCCTTAGTTAATGCAAAAGCAATGATTTTACATTAAAAGTATTCTGAGTTTGTGAAGGAAGATATCATTCATGAGGACTCCCCTCCACCTCATAAGTTTTAAACTCTTTTTTTTAAGAGTTATAAACTGTCAGTGGGATACAGATGACTTCTTTGTACAGGTTCCATATTGATAAGAATGTAAAATACAAGGGGGGAAAAAGGTGAGGCAAGCTGGCTCTTTAAGCCCTTCTGTGCCAGAAAAAAATTAAATTGCTAGTTCTGTTTGGGGCAGAAAGCTGGTATTAAGTTTGCTAGATTATTCAACATCTGTTTAGTGTATCCATCATCACTTAGCTGTATGTTATGCAGATCATTAGTCCAGGAGACGAATGTGATGGAAGTTTAAAAGCTGAAGTATTGAAGTGTGGTGAAGCAGACTTCTTCCCATTGTAGTTCCACTTACATTTTATCTCACCAGTTTAGAGGCTGAGCAGGAGACATGTTTGAATTTTGATTTCCATGCAACCTAATAGTCTCTTCAGCTGTTCAACTGTCACATACGCATTTACACTAACTTTTAAAGACTATTTGTATGCATATTGGTTTTGATTAACAGTTTCTCAGTACATTGGAAACTTGCTGAATGGGTGAGAATTGTACTGTTTTTATTAACATCTAGTGTATACTGGGAGAACAAATTGTACATTATAGTTCCTGTTTAGCATACATCTTTGGAGTTATTTCCTTTCTTCCAAAAACTAAGGTGACTGTTTAAAATAAGAGGTGTTCAGCTCTTTGGCAAATTATGCTCAGAAACCTTGGCCATACTATAATGATGAAATACCAACTGCTTTCTATAATTCATTTGGAATTCTCTTATTTCTGCTCTGTCTTCTGGAGGTTGGAGAATTTCTTTAATTTCATAGTAGAAGAAAGGGGATAACTACCTTTGAAATACAGAATCTTTACAACTAATAAGAATCTAGTGTGGAGAACTGAAAGAATCTGTGTTGCTGCTGCATCTATTTGATATTCATTATGGAAGTATAGGACTGATTTATGTGTGGGAGGGAAAATGAACAAGCTTTTGTTATCTCATAGTTGGTATGAATCCAGGAAGTCTTGATAAAGAGATCCTGGAAATTTACATTATATATAATTTCCCATTGACTCCTCCATATTTTGGCTACTGATCTTTTTCTCTGTCAAAGCAGGTTTTTGTAACATGCCTTGCATTATTCAGCTCTTCCATCTGCAAGTAGTATTTAAAAAGGAGATAAAGGTCCTTTAGCACTTGAAAAATGTGATCATTTGATTATGAAGTTTATTTAGATTAACTTTCTTTAATACTAGTCTTTATATTTAACACTACTAAAACAAGTGCTTTGTCATTCTCCATTATGTTCTCATTGATGAAGCATCCATTAGATAACTAGGTTAAGCAGTTATACATAATTTTCACATTCCATGAGGATAAATAAGATTGGGCCTTTAAACTCCTTTGTGCTACTTTGAGTTGCTTATAAATTATTTATTATAATCATTCAGGTCTGTGTGGTTAAATATGTTGAGTGCAGTAGCTAGAAGCAGGTTGTTAACCTGTTTGAATGTGATTTTAGTGATACTGACAATGTTGGTTATGGTGTTTGTGTTTTTTCTTATGTTGCATACAAGAATTATTCCTTAATGATACCAATTCCAGCTTTGGTCGGCCAGGTGTTGAATGCTACTGCCAGCATGACAGTGGAGCTGCAGTAATACAGCTTCAGTTCCTGATTAATGAGGTTAGTAAAATGGTGTGCATATTCAATAATTCAAAGAAGATACCAAATGTATTTTCTTCATTTTCTCATTAAGCAAGCATCAAAATCTGTTAACACAGGTGACTCTTAGCATGAATGGCAAACAGTAATAACAATTATAAATAAATTACCTTAATTTTAGAAAATGTTTGACTAACTGCTGAAAATAGCTTTTTCTCTAGAGTACTCTTGCTATAAGCAAGAAGTTTTTTTCCAAGGAATATTTATTCATGTCATTGAACATTGCTATTTATCTCTTGTAGTTAAGTACATTTTCAATAGTACTAACAGTTCCAGTATTTAGGTAATTTTATTTTGATAAGGTTACTGTTTCACACATGAGCTGACCAATGGTCCCTAATCTGATCCCTCAGTATTTTCAGATGTGTTTCTTCTAGGGGTATAGCAGCTGAGATTTGGCAGCAATTCTTGAGCTCGGTAGGGCCAAATTTGTAGGGGGACTTTTAGCTCAGAGGAATGGTGAAGTCAAACCTTGCACCAGCTTTGTTAGCACATAGGTATTGGCAGTTGAGTTCACCGCTTCATTTCTCTGCGGAGGTGGGCATCAGGGCACCCCTCAGTATAGCACTGAACCAAATGTGAGTGAGCTGAATCTTGCTGGAAGGAAGAGATGCCATCCAGAGAGACCTGGACAGGCTGGAGTGGTGGGCACATGCCAACCTTGTGAAGTTCAGCAAGGCCAAGTGCAAGGTCCTGCACCTGGGTAGGGGCAGTCCCAAGCACAAATACAGGCTGGGCAGAGAATGGCTCAAAAGCAGTCCTGAGGAAGAAGGACTTGGTGGTGTCGGTCAATGAAAAACTCAACGTGAGCTGGCAATGTGCACTTGCAGCCCAGAAGGCCAACTGCATTCTGGGCTGCATCAAAAGAAGCATGACCAGCAGGGTGAGGGAGGTGTTTCTGCCCCTCTACTCTACTTTGCTCTGGTGAAACCCCACCTGGAGTACTGCATCCAGTTCTGGGGCCCCCCACTATAATAAGGACATTGAGCTGTTGGAGCAGGTCCAGAGGGCTGGAGTACCTCCCCTGCAGTGACTGGCTGAGAGAGTTGGGGCTGTTCAACGTGGAGAAGAAAAGTCTCCCAGGGGATGTTATTGCAGCCTTCCAGTTCCTGAAGGGGTCCTATAGGAAAGCTGGGGAGGGACTTTTTACAAGGGCAGGTAGTGATAGAACGAGGGGGAATGTCTTTAAACTGGAATAGGGTAGATTTAGATTGGACATTAGGAAGAAATTCTTCACTGTGAGGATGGTGAGACACTGGCACAGGTTGCCCAGGCAAGTTGTGGATGCCCCCTCCTTGGCAGTGTTCAAGGCCAGGTTGGACAGGGCTTTGGGCAGCCTGGTCAAGTGGGAGGTGTCCCTGCCCATGAGGGGTGGAACTGTATGATCTTTAAGGTACCTTCCAATCTAAGCTGTTCTATGACTCTATGCATGGCATCTCATTACTACTACTTGGAACTTACCTGTGCCAGCATGTTGATGTGCATGCTTATAGTTTGTGGGGTTTTTTTATCTTGGAGGCAAAAATATAATGCACTTCCACTATGATGATGATGATCACAGAATCACAGAATCGCTCGG
>NW_010209856.1:1677-2485 GCF_000695765.1 Mesitornis unicolor | reverse complement strand
CATAGTCCACCTCACTACCCATTCGTCCAGTTCGTCCGTTCGTCCAGGTCCTTCTCTGCCAAGCAGCTTTCCAGTCACTCATCCCCAAGACTGTAGCATTGCATGGGGTTGTTTTGACCCAAATGCAGGACCCAGCACTTGGCCTTGTTAAACCTCATACAATTGACCTCAGACCATCAATCAAGCCTATCCAGGTCCCTCTTCAGAGCCTTCCTACCCTCAGGCAGATCAACACTCCCGCCCAGCTTAGTGTCATCTGCAAACTTACTGAGGGAGCACTCAGTCCCCTCATCCAGATCATTGATAAAGATATTAAACAGAACTGACCTCAGCATCGAGCCCTAGGGAACACCACTTGTGACTGGCCACCAACTGGATTTAATTCCATCCACCACAACTCTCTGTGCTCGGCTGTCCAGCCAGTTTTTTTACACAGGGAAGAGTAAATCTGTCTAATCTATGAGCCACCAGCTTCTCTAGGAGAATGCTGTGGGAGACTGTGTCAAAGGCTTTACTAAAGTCCAAGTAGAAAACATCTACAGCCTTTTCTTCATCCACTTGGCAGTTCATCTGATCATAGAAGGAGATCAGGTTGGTCAAGCAGGACCTGTCTTTCACGAACCCAGCTGTCTGGGCCTGATCCCCTGGCTGTCCTGCACATGCCATGTGAGTACACTCAAGATGAACTGCTCCATAATCTTCCCCAGTACCAAGGTCAGGCTGACAGGCCTGTAGTTCCTCACATCCTTCTTCTGGCCCTTCTTGTAGATGGGCGTCACATTGGCAGGCCCCCCGTCTTATTCAAACC
>NW_010209856.1:320-1663 GCF_000695765.1 Mesitornis unicolor | reverse complement strand
GATGGGGAGGGGCTTGGCAAGCTCCTCTGCCAACTCCCTCAGTACTCTCAGGTGGATCCAATCCAACCCCATAGACTTGTGAGTGTCCAGGTGGTGTAGCAGGTCATTAACTGCTTCCTCCTGGATTATGGGAGCGTTTATTCTGCTCTCCATATGCACCGAGCTCTCAGGTAAAAGCCACTCATGGGGCTTGGACATGAGTCAGTAATCACAGTTAGTTTGTTTCCTGTTAACTCTTTTGAAATGTCTGTTCTGAAATTGTTCCTAAGACAAAATTTAATACTTAGCTGTTACAGTTAAGTGCTGGGATGATGTCGTGGTTTAGGCCCAGTGTGCAACAGATCACCACGATGCCCCCCAAAAAAGGGCTAGTCAAAATAAGGACTGGGAGGGCTTCTTACCACTTAAACGGTCACGAGCAAAAGACAGAATCATCAAAGGGAGAAAAACAAAACAATTTTAACTTGTTACCAACAACATCAGAGTAGAAACAATGAGAGATACTTCCCCTCACCCCTCCCTTCTTCCTGGGCTCAGCTTTTGTTCCCGGTTTCTTCACCTTCCCCCTCCCCCTTTGCCTTGAGGCACAGGGAGATGGGAGTGGGGAGTTGCATTCGCTCTTCCCGCCACACCACGTGCTTCTTAGGAGAAGGGGGGGAAAAAATCAACTCAGCCCAGTGTCTCTCTCTGCTTCTACGTGGCCCCCTTTCCATAGGGGAGAAAGTCCTCAAAAGTCCAATCTGGGTCTGCCCACAGCTGCAGTTTCCTCACACACGAACTGCTCCAGCACACGCTGCCCAAAGTCACGGCTTCTTCAGGGACAGCCACCTGCTCACGTGGCTCTGTCCCACCGGTGAACTCCACAGGCTGCAGGTGGGTCACCATGTGATCACCGGTGATCTCACCATGGGTTGCAGAGGGAACCTTGGCTCCGTGCAACTCCTCCTCCCCCCTCTCCTTCCTTCACCAATCTTGGTGTTTTGTAAAGTTGTTCTCTTCAGGTCCCTCTCCTTTCTCTGCTGCAGGTCCCTTCTGATGGTTCTGAAGAGTCCCGGCTTTCTCTTCGGGCTGGAGCTGCAGCGGGGCTTAAGCTTAAATTGGGGCCAGGCCAACCCGGACGGGCAGGGCCGAGCTGGGGCCACGCTGCCCGCACCCAGGGCCATGCTGGTCTGGGCCAGTGCAAGAGAGAGAGCGAGAGTGTGCCCTGCAACCCCCTCTTGAATACATTAATTCGCAGGGGCGCTAATTGGCTTGGCTCTGGTCAGAGGTGGGTCTGACAAAGGAAAAGGGGAAGCTTTTCAGGTAGCTTCTTAAAGGGCCATCTCCCTAGCCCTTCCCCCATT
>NW_010209856.1:0-306 GCF_000695765.1 Mesitornis unicolor | reverse complement strand
CAAAATGCCCAGCAATAAGTGCCTCCAAAAGGCTGACAGTCAAAGACTGTGAGCCACTACACAGAGTTACCTATATATTCTACAACTGGGGACTAAGTAAATGCTGACTGTTGTTACCTATTTCTCACACTGTTCACCATAATCTCACAAGACTGTTGCCTTGAGAAATATAGAATTTGCCTTCTTGAGCCATGAAGAATAAAAATCTTTTCACCTTAATCACATTCCTTGTTAATAACCATGATTCTAGCAGACTAAGGATTTAAAAATCAGTTAGTACCTGTGACGAAAAGAGACTCTACTGCA
>NW_010209855.1:0-2389 GCF_000695765.1 Mesitornis unicolor | reverse complement strand
AACTATGAGCCAGACCGATCCTTACAGATGGCAGGAGGTATTTAATGTTTCGGTTATATGATATTATAGTTCTTACAGCATGGTGACAAAGCATCAGGAGAAAAAATTGTACAAAACAAAGAACTTCACAGGAAACTCATGAGACAGTAATTTTATCCTGAAAACCTCCAGTGCTACTCATCCTCCAATGTTCCAGTTTTCCATTTTGAAACCAAATTTTGTTTCGTCTGTAGCTTTATATTGCAATTTTTAAAGATTAAAGTAAAGCCAAATATTTTGAAAGATCCACATTTAAAAAACAATAGCCCTTTTAAATTTTTCTTGTTAGACATTTTTGTAAAAGGGGGAGGTTGTTCTGCGTACCCTTTCAAAATTTCTAAATCTTCCTCAAAATAGCACTCCAGTCTTTAGTGAAGCTCTCAGGCTACAAACAGATACACTTTGTGATGTCAATGTACTGTATAGATGCAGTCACCAGCGGAAGGTGGTGCAGATCTGCCCTGGGACGCACACCGACTCAGTAGCATGCAGAAACCATGCTCCATCCTGTAGTAAAACAAACCCCTTCTTTGCAAACAGCACCAGAAACAGCTTTTATACCTACAACAGCACAAACCCAGAGCAGCTTCACTGAAGTTGATGGGTATGACCCTTCTCTCGCTTACATTAGTGCCATTCTATTAACTACAGAGGGATAAAACATGAGATGAAAACCAGACTCCATCAAGTCAACTCTGGGCTGAGCTGCTGTGAGGAAAGGAAGCTGGAGATGTCGAGTGGTGCCAGGGTCTGCCAAGAGTTCCAGCAGCTAAAGAGTTGTTATCTGCAGCTCTTGCTCCTCTGCGCCTCTTCCATCTTAGGGTCTGATGAAAAGGTCCTTAACATTAGGGGAACACCTCCACTGCATTTCCAAAAAGTGTAAGGCAATTCCTCCAGTGCACAAATGCCATTCATCTGGAACACGAGCAACAAGACTGCTACGTGGGTGTGGATGTGTTATAGTCACGAGAAAATTTTGGCCGATTAAAGTAGGTATTTGTTTCAGCAGTAGAGCTAAAAGAGCACTTTGACCGATCAAGGTAATTAAAGTGGGTTGACGATTATGTAGTTAGAATAGGTATTTGTTCAAACTACAGAGTTAAGAAAAAGACTGCAAGATATATTTGTATAAGCACTTAGAGAAGGCACGTACCATGCTCAAGAGAAGAATTAGACAATAGCATGAGGGATAATAGCTGTGGTCAGATCACCATAAGAAAAGGCCGTAACTTTTTTTTTGTCAGAATTATAGGGGTAATCCAATGTTTTATGTGGCGTGATAGTGGGGAACCAATCATGGTGAGGGGCAGAGTAAAAGGTGACCATCTTATGCATGCTCGTATGATTTTGCTTTGTTTAAAATGTGTAAATAGGCTGTGAAAATGTATGGGCGTTGGAGCACAATTAAAGGAGCTACCCTCTGTGTCTCCCCAGCGCTGTGAATAAAGAAGTGCCTGCTTATCTGCAACTGCGTAGATAAGTTTTTCTCGTTGTGATTGCGACCCCGTCAACAGTTTTGGCGACCCAGATGGGACCTTGCAAGTGAGACTGGACGAGATCAGGTGCTGATCGAACTCCAGCCGGCACCGAGGAATTGTCAGGGAGGACCATCGCCCTCGACTCTTACAGCTCCTCGCAACCTTCCCTGGTATGGTAAGGCACTTCTTTTTTGGGGCTAAAACCTGATGAACTAACCTGTAAGTCGCGGTGTCAGAGAACCCGCTTGGTTGGGCTCAGGTGAAGCCAAGGAGCCTGCCTGTTAGACGGAGCAAAAGTTCTGCATGGTTGGGCTAGGGAATTCCCCGGTATTTGGAGCCTAGGTGCCGCCCATAAGGTGAACATGAAAGCAATCACAGGGTTGGCATTGGTATTGATATTGATAAAGAACCCATGAGACAATCACAGGGTTAATAGAGTTATTATTGAGCAGATCCGCACACACACACACAAAAAAAAAAAAAGAAAAAAGAAAAAGGTGTGTGGAAAACAAAAGAAAAAGGCATTGGGAAAGGTAACTTAAAGAAAAAAACAACTGATAAAGTAACTTTGAAAAACTGTGAGAGTGTGAGTGACTGAGATGTGCAATTGCACACGAAGTGAGTGAGGAGCTTTGATCTGCGGTTCTGTTATCCTGCGAGGGAAACAGCCAGAGATAAGCGAAGCGTGAGGATGAAATGAGTGAGTGGAAGCACTATTCCCTATTCCTGAAACCTGAACACCCCCCCCTTAGGATGTCTTCTAGCACATTGGGGAGAACTGTGTGATTTTCGAAAGAATCAGCTTATTGAATATTGCAGTCATGTATAGTTATTGTATGAGTTGGAGAGTGGAAAAGTGGCCTTTAAATGGG
>NW_010209854.1:2587-3019 GCF_000695765.1 Mesitornis unicolor | reverse complement strand
CCTTATTTCAAGCCTCCTGCTGGTTTCAGCCTCGCAGAGGGGCCTTGGGACAGAGACATGCTCCAGGAAAGGGAGACCCAGGCAACCCTCGCCCTCCCCCAGCCCCGATCCCCATTTCACTCACACAACACACCAGCAGACCGCTCAAATCCTAGAGGAGAGCAAGGGCACAAAATACATTCCACTGCCTGAAACCACCACAGCAAAACCAGCACCAGCGGGACACAGCCGCCCCCCCCCCCCCTCCCCTCCCAGCAATGGCCAGTGCAGCCGGCAGCCTTCGCTAGAGGCAAGAGGGTGCAGTTCTTTGCCGAACAGCCCGGTACCACTGGGCTGAATTTGACTGGAGTCTGTCTGAAGTCTGCGAACTGCTTTTGTCCCCCAGCCCTGTCAGCCGTCCCCACAGCTCTCAAAGTACTGGCACATCAGCTC
>NW_010209854.1:0-2538 GCF_000695765.1 Mesitornis unicolor | reverse complement strand
GGTGCGGGCTGGCAGGGTTTGGGCAGCTCGGTGGGCTCAGTGCCCTCCAGCCACTCCTCGTTGAAGGGGTTGTCGTGGGCTTCGCAGACATTGTGGAGAATGCAGCAGGCGAGGACGAGGGGGGGCAACAGCTCCAGGCTGCAGTCGTCGCACTTCAGGAGGATCTGCCAGCGCGCCTTGAGGCGCAGGAAGGCGTTCTCGATCACGCTGTGCGCCCGCTTCAGGCGGTAGTTGAACTGCAGCTGCCGCTGGGTGAGGTTCTCCTCCTCCTGGTAGGGCTTGAGGATCCAGTCTTGCAAGGGGTAGGTAGCATCGCCCAGCAGCACGTACTTCTGCGCCTTCCCCATGAAGTGCTTGGGAGGGTTGGGGCACAGCCGGCCCTCTTTGGCCAGCACCCACAGGCTGGAGCTCTCCAGGACTGCGCTGTTCTCCATGCTGCCGGGGAAGGCGGTGGAGACGTCCCAGAACTGGCCCAGCCCATCCACGGTGGCCTGCGTCAGGATGGAGTGCCAGCCCTGGCCGTTGCAGTAGTCGGCGCTGAGGCGCAGGGGCGGGTGGATGGGGATGTGAAGGCTGTCCAGGGCGCCGATGCAGTGCGGGAAGCCCCAGCGGGTGCGGAAGATGCGCACCATGTTGTCCAGCTCCTTCTCGTTGGGCAGCCGGAGGTAGAGGGGCTTCAGCAGCAAGACGACAGCGTAGCTCACCTCTCGGACACAGGTCTGCACTGTAGAGGGCCCCACGCCGAAGAGCGGGCTGAGAGTCTGGTACTCCACGTTGGTGGCCAAGTGCCACAGGGCCACGGCCACCCTCTTCTCCACGGGCAGGGTGGGGTGGAAGTGGGCGCTGTGCGGAGCCAGCCCAGGCCGCAGCTGGTTGCAGATGTAGAAGAAGGTCTCCTTGGACATCCGAAACTTCTCCAGCCAGTCCTGAGGCCCAAACTCCTTCAGGACCACCCGCTCCCACCAGTCCGCGCTCCTGACGCTGGGCCACGCGCGGGGGTAGAAGTAGCAGCTGGTTCTCCTACGGCGAGCGATCAGGAGCTGCAGCACCACAGGGAGACAAGAGGGGTGTGAGATGGCGCTTCCCCAGCCCCCTGACCCCCCTCTGAAGACCCAGCTCTGAAGACCACCCAGCTCAAGCGAGCTGCTTAGGGCAGGGAGGACACCCAGTGCCATGTGGCCAGCAGCTCCAATGGGCGCTACCACCAGCTCAAAATTTCCTCTTCCTGGGAAACTTTAGTTTCCTGGGTCTCTTTACTTTGCAGAAGAGGAGACTGAGGGGAGACCTCATTAATGTTTATAAATATATAAAGGGTGAGTGTCACGAGGATGGAGCCAGGCTCTTCTCGGTGACAAACAATGATAAGACAAGAGGTAATGGGCACAAGCTGGAACACAGGAGGTTCCACTTAAATTTGAGAAGAAACTTCTTCTCAGTGAGGGTGACAGAGCACTGGAACAGGCTGCCCAGAGAGGCTGTGGAGTCTCCTTCTCTGGAGACATTCAAAACCCGCCTGGACACCTTCCTGTGTAACCTCATCTGGGTGTTCCTGCTCCGGCAGGGGGATTGGACTGGATGAGCTTTTGAGGTCCCTTCCAATCCCTAACGGTCTGTGATTCTGTGATTCTGTGAAACCCAGGAAAACCCACCAGCCAATATTGGTGAGCCTGGACAAGGAGCCCAGATGCTGCAGACAAGAAGCCTTCTGGAAAAGTCCCTTTTCGGGGCAGCCACTTGCTCTGTGGTTTTATTTGTTAACGTGTATTGCTTGCTTTCCTGCAACTGAGGGAACTGTGGGCTCGGTCACAATTTGGAAGTGGGAGCAAGCACCTGTGCTCCTGGCCCCTCCACAGGAATTGCTTTTTTGTTATTAAATTCTAAAAAACATCTTTAAGCTGAAAAAAAGGCCTTTTTCACCTTCCTGACAACTGCCCAGGGAAGTGGGTTCCCCGTGTCGCCCCCAGCAGCTTGTCCTCACTGCCACACGTCCCCAGGCCCTTTGTATCCCTCATCCTTTTTGTCCCCACTGTTGATGTCCCCCACTCCCTCGTGTCCTCTGCATCCCCTGTCCTTTGTGTCTGGGTTCACATCCTGCGACCTTCAAGCCCCCTGTCCTCTGTGTCCCCCCATCCGTTGTGTCCCTGTCTCTGTGTCCCACATATACCCCACGTTTCCCATCCTTTGTGACCTCTGTGTCCCCCTCACGTCCTTTGTGTCCCGCATCCTTCCTGTCCTTGTGTCCCACGTGTCTGCCATATCCGCCACCCTTTGTGTCCCTGTGACCTGCATCCCCCTTGCGACCTCTGTGTCCCCTCCTTGCCCCCCATCTTTCCCACCCATGTACTTTATCCTGCGCACACCCCCCGTTCCTAATTTTCTGTGTCCCCACGACCCGCGTCCTTCGCGTCCCACATCCTTCCTGGCCGTGTGTTTCATGTCCCACGTCCCCTGTGTCCCCCATCCTTTGTGTCCCCGTCACCTGCGCGTGTCCCCCGTGCCCCCCATCCTCCCGGTCCCCGCGTGCCGCGTCCCCGAGTT
>NW_010209853.1:0-1713 GCF_000695765.1 Mesitornis unicolor | reverse complement strand
CGGCCTCCCCCAGCCCAGCTCTGAGCCAGCCACAAATCACCATGGATTTCTCCTCCGGGAGCCGGCGCTGGCGCCAGGGGCTGGCCGTTTGCTTGGACGCTGGAGCCAGCCCAGGGACCAGAGGCCCATCTGGACCAGTTGCACTTTTATGTGCCCTCCTGGGAGCTGGGCAGTCAGAGGGACCGGGGGCTGCTTTGCTTTTGCTGGGTGTTTTGTTGCGGAAAGAGCAGGGTTGGGTTTCAGCGTGTGCCTTTTTGTCTCTTGCAGCACTTTTATGTATGCAGCTTGGAGCCCTCCCCACCTGCTGACGGCTGCACAGGAAAGCTTCGGGGATGTTTATAGGGTTTTTTTCTCTCTCACTTTTCTCTGTGGCTGCTGGGGCCTGTTGTTAAGATAAATCAGACTTCAAACCACGGTCCCCGTGTTCTGAGGCTGTGGATGTTTAACCGCTGTTTCAGAGCGGGCGTTTCAGGATCAGTGGTGGCAGACAGGTCCATCTCTGCCTGGTTTCCAGGTCCTGTCTCCCCGGTGCTGTGCCCACCATTGCAGCAGCACCAGCTCTGCTCCAGGGACCAAGCCCAAATGGGGCAGGGGCTTGGCAGGCGTCTGGGTGCTCTGGCCAGCAGAGCCCATTCTCCATAGGGGCCCTGGCTCTGACCTTGGTCCATCAAAGGCTCCGTTCTTTGGGCTCTGGAGTGCTGGGAGCATCCCCTACCCCAGGCAGGCATTTTGGGGGGGATTGGTCTGGAGCAGCTCAAGGTGAGGTATTTAAACCACATCCCCCATGCTAACACATGCAGCACTGGGAGAGTCTCACCGAGGGCCTGACTGCTTCCTTGTGCTGCCAAACGCCTCTCTGTGCCGCTTGCTCCCTCAGTTTTGTGCACCAGGAACCCAGACTCACACCGAATTTGAGCCGAACCTCCCTTGCTGCTCTGCAGGGTGGAGTCTGGAAGTTGGACACATATTCTGGGCTAAAATATGCTCCCCATCATTGCGTGTTGTGGTGTGCTCACTGTGGGCCATGCTCTGGCCACACACATGAGGCTGAGCCTTGGGGACTGAAATGCAGCGAGCCAGAATCCATCCCTGTGGACTGGGACTGAAGCTGCCTTCGTGAGGTGGCTGCCTGTGTGCAGTCACCCTCTCTGGAGACACATGGTGAAGGAGCAAAGAGCCCTTTCCCTCCCAGCCGTGCTGGGGATGCCGGCACAGCGCTGCTCCTTGTGCGAGCACATGAGCCATGTGGGTACCACCCCCTCGCAGCTGCACCCCAGCTCTGATGGACAACAGATGGTGGAGAGATGATGGGGCAGCATCTGGGCATGTGGACACCCAAACGCACGTGCCCCAAGTCCACCCTTGGTGCTTCTCGTTGTGCAGCTCCCCAGAGACTTCCCGAGGCTGGCACCCTCCCTCTAAATCCAAGCTCAGGTCCAGCGCAGCAGGTCCCTGCTGGGACCCCCTCAGGCTGCCTCGGTGGCTCATGGCCCTGCTCTGGCCCCGGGGAAGCAGAGGCACCCACAGCATCTCCATCACCCAGGCCCATGAGAGGCTTGCACCGCCCCGGCCCGCTCCAGGGCTGAACCCATGAGCAGGACTCATCAACCTGGGCTGAGCCTCGGGGCTGGGGGAGCCCGAGGCCGCCCAGCAGCTGCCCAGGGAGCTCCGGTTCCTGACCGGGGTGGGGGTGGCCGGACAGCACGGCCGCTG
>NW_010209852.1:28551-28869 GCF_000695765.1 Mesitornis unicolor | reverse complement strand
CGAAGTAAGCGGCGGTCTGCCCTTTTTCGTCCGTCACGACCCTGTCGGGCCCCACCCGGCAGCAGGTCCGGCCTCAGGCGTACCGGGAGAGCACCTGGGAGGCCGGCGGTCTGCACCCACCGCTCTGGGCAGGGCTTATGCTTCAGCGAAATTAATCTCCGTTGTAGTGAAAGTGGTGGGCATAACTCACACTTCTTTACCTTCCTCTGGGGACCAGTGGGGTAGCTGAGATGTTACCTTCTGCTCTCTAGCTCCGCAGCTGCCATCTTCAGCTCGGGGCTGCTGGAGGGCCTGGCCCTCTCCTGTCTCCTTGGCTTT
>NW_010209852.1:22795-28520 GCF_000695765.1 Mesitornis unicolor | reverse complement strand
CCTTGGCTTGTTGGCTTCCACACGGTGCTTGGTTCATAGTCTTTGGTGCTTGTACTCATTCCACTCGTTGTGTTTGTGAACACAGGTGTATTTTAGGTCAGTTTTGGGATACATTCCCAAAACTCAAAGTGGCAGCGGAGTTACAACTGTGACTGAGGACACTGGCAGGTCTGTCGGCTGCCGCCTGGGCTGACTGATGGCAGCAGCAGGATAAGCCATCCCTACGCAGATTTGCTTTCTGAAGTGAAAGTCTGCCTGGTTTAAAACCTCTGGTTCATCAAGGGTACAAACACAGGTTGTGCTCAAGGGCTTAGTATCACTCAAATGCAGTAGAAGTTGTGTGAGCCTTATTGGAGGAATCAGCGAAAGGTGCTAGTGGATTCTTTAAAACTGTCTTGTAGATGATGGCTGCTGCTGGTGAGTCCACAAGCTTTGACGAGGAACAGCTTCCTGGTAAGAGAGAAACTATCATTTGGGAGCCCAGAAAAGGTAAGCTAAAAAAAGATTAAGGATAAAAGAAAGCAGATAGTGAGTAATGAAACTTAGCTTCAGAAAATATACCTAAAACTTTATTTTTTTTTAAACCAGAGCTGTGTTTTTTCAACATGATTGTTTTTAAAATATACCAACAGTTGAATGTGGTGAAACAAGATTGTTGGCTCCTTTGCCCTAGTTTAAAGACTTGATTTTCCACAGACTTTTGTTGGAAAATCTGACTTGGGCTAGTATTGTGATGCAAGCCTGTGTGCGATGTTCCCAAGTATCTGAAACTTGAAGCAGCACTGTAGTGATACTACATATGTAAGAAATTGCATATATCATAATTAGATTAGTAGTCACAAAGTGTATTCATGTACCTGTATAAATTATTGCATGCTCAGCATTTAATTGTTCCTGTTTAACTCCTAAGTATCTCTGTTGGCTCTTTCTGTTTTAGAATGCTTGCAGAAGAATATTCCAAATATTCTTGATAGTGAATCTGAAGAAAGTGGATTCTCTGATACTTCTCACAATGAAAATGATGTCAGTTGCTCTTCTGTTCACTGTGTTCATATGTGGCCTGACCTGGAAGACTTGGATGGTGATGTCTCCAGTATACCTGAGAATGTAACTTCTCCAGAGCTGCAAACTGCTGCTGTGTACAAGGAGGAAGACTGGGATAAAGAAATTGAGGAGGCTGAATGTAGCCCTTACGGTGAGTACAAATTCACTTGTGCTTCATTTGACTTTTGGATAGTGTGCGATTGGAGGCAGGTGCTTTGCAGGAAAATGTATTTAAATAACTGCACGTTCTATTTTGGGAAGCAGTTTTTTTGTTGTTGACCTCATGGATTTGTAATGCATAATTTTGTTGTCAAATACAGGATTTAAAGTCAGTGTTGTGAAGTTCATGTGAAACTCTTGCTTCAGCACTTGAATTCTTAGGGAGTGGAATGAATGTACCAAGTTTCCCTAGTGAAGTTATGACTCGGTAGTATTATCTTCAGTATTCTGAAGCAGAAGAGAAAGAAAAGAGAAAGCATAAGGTACATGGAGTGCAGGAATGTAACCTTTTTGTGTAAATGGAGTTCCTCCTTTCCTCGAAGAAAATTCATCCAGACTGTACACTGTGATGTATCAGGAAATATCAATTCTCTGTTTATTTTAATTCCATAAATGGCTGTCGTATTGTTCTGTTGTTTGATAACAGAAGGAAGTGGGAAAGTTTTTGCAGCCTTCCTATAAACATGGCTGATTGTAAAACATAAATACAATAATGTTTTTTCACACTGGGTAATCTAAGAAAAAGATTGCCTCCTTTTCGGATGTTTCCCTGTCTTCCATCCTGGGCTTTCCTTTTAATCTCTCATCTGCTCAAATTTATGGAATGTTTTGAATGTTTTTTTACTGGAACTGTTACAAGTTCTCTTTTCCTTTATTTAACTGCTTTATCCATACTTACAGCTTATGCCTTCACAAACTTGAAGGAACCTATGATTACGGGATTCAGGTGCTTGTGAAGGATACTAAGTATAAGTGTCTGAGTTGTTAAAATAAAAATACACCTGCTTGGTTATTTTTCGCCTTTTAAAAAATGCTTGCTTTCATGGCTTGTTTGGCAGTGGTACTGGAAATCTGACACGTGGATATACTTTGGTGGGTCCTCTGTAGCTGTGTACTCTGGGCTTTTGATTTGCTCAGTACTTTTAGTATCTGCTCGCTAGAAATCTTGTGCTTCTGTTAGAGGACTTTGCCCTATTTTTGTGCTAGGTTGGTTAAATAACTGGCTTATTTGGCTTAATTCCAGCCTAGTAGAAGTGGTGTTCAGAGCTCGCTGCTATGGGACCCCACCCTCCCATTCTGTCCGGTGACCCAGTTCTTAAAGGGTTTGGAGGGCTTCTAATTGGGATGTGGTTATGGAGACGGCAGGAAGGGCGAGGAGAAATAAAATTGTTTGATCAGCCTTTTATGCCTGGAGAAAATGTAGAATAACTGCATGCATTGTAAGAACTGGTATTGGATGTTCTGAATTCAGGTATAGTATTGAGAGAGATATATATATATATATATAGCTTTTTGGAAAACTGTTTTGTCTCTGTGACAAGAACCTTCCTTAAAATGAAGACACTGCCAAATTCAGCTTTCTGTTTGTATTGTTTGTAGGTCTAACTCATGAGTGCAGGCAGATTAGACTGAAACACTTGATTGGAAGATGCTGTAGACATGCAAAATAATCTGCTACGTTATACCATTAGTTTTCTAAGTATCTCCTATGGCTTAAATATTTTCTTTGATCTTCTTTAGATGCTGACGATCTCCACTGTGGAAGCTTTCAGGAAAATAATCTTTTGGCCTCATGCACGTGGCGAGAGGATTGGTTTTACAACCCAGGCTGTCACCATGCACCTTGCCTTACTTTTCCACCACCAGTTAAAATGACTGTGCCTGGCCAGTTTGATGATGCTGATGAATGAGGTTGACCCTGGTCAGAACTAAGTTTGGCTTCTGAGTTGCATTTTGTTCTTCACTCATTGAGTCATGTCAAGTCCTTGGGCTTGCTTGTAGTTCTGCATAAGGCCAGAAATGCTACTCTGGCTCCAAAGTTTTGCTTAGAGTGCTTCTGAGCTGTTTGCAAATTGCCTACACCTGACCCCTGGAAGTGAGAATGCAGGTGCTAGCTGCAAGGAGTCAATGCATTTCTGGATTTTTTTGTTTGTAGATCTATGTTATTGCTAACTAATTGCTGGAGAGGAAGTATTTCATTTCTAAATATCAGCTTGTTTGCCAAGCTTTACCGGTTTTGACATGCTGATCCCTTGTGTGTCGATGCAAATTGTAGTTTTCTTTCCTTTTCATTTGATGCTGTCAGATTGATTCTGATAGCTTTAAAAACTTCCTTCTTCCAACTTCTCTGTTGTATTGCTATTTTGCTGTTTGTGATTCCATATCCAATACTGGTGTTTGACAAGATCAGCCATGACAAATACAGAATGAGTTGTTTTGTTTTTATTTTTATGTTTCAGTATGAGGAATTAGAAATATGTGATACACATTTTGCAAATACATGTGGACATATAGTAGGGCCTGCTGCATCCAGTAGGAGTGCCGAGTGTGTAAGACTGCCTCTCAGCAAAGGCTTGTCTGCATCAGACCTTCTTGTATATGGTGAATTATCTGCCAGTCTCATAGCTGCCTTTATAACACTCTCTTGTGGCATCAAGTGTGTAATGAGAAAGAAAATATCTGTCTCTTGAATTATATAATCTCTGTGTCCTGCAAACTGTAGTGAATTAAGGTTCCTAATACTGCTGATACATTTGTTTTGTTGTCTGTGGGCAAATGAGGAGATGGGAACACAAAATACCTCCATAAAGTCTCAGAGAAAATATCTGGGACTAGAACCACATCCCTCTTGCTTTTGCTTTGGACTTAAAGGAAATGTTCTCAAACGAAGTACGTAAGTGAATTGAAAGGCTGGTCACTTGAGTAAATCTAATCTTCTACTAATGCTCATGTTTCATTAATCGCTTAATCTCTCAAGAACTTTTTGATGGCCTTGTGTTTTGACACTGACTGATACTGGAGCACAGTCCCCCTGTTTGTTTATTCTCAGGCAAGGAGTTAACAGTGACTAGTAGAAGACTTTTTAATCATCCAATTTTGAGACTGAAATAATTTACTCATTAGGAGGAGGAAATGAATGACACAGTGATATCTGCTTAATCATTTCCTTGAGACCAGAGAAGGACAAGAGCTCTGAAGAGTCTTTTCTTCTGGTTCCTTGTAGCTCCTGATTACGTCTTTAGACTTAGCAAGCCATCTGAATAAGGAGTGGAAGTCTGGTGGTGAGGTTGCAAGAAAGAGGGCCTGTTCTTTTGTTCCTGTGTGATGGAGTGATCTAGGGATTCTAGAGATCTAGTATTTCCATCCAAACTTACTTTGGCATTTCTCCGGAACGTGTACATACAGCAGAAAGCACCGTCTAATGGACTATCCCTGCACGGCAAAAAAAAAAAAAGCCCTTGCTGTGGTCTCCAAGACCCTGAAGGTGTCTTTTTGTTCTGTGGATTGCTGTGTATCTGAGAGACAGTGCTGCTCTTTGAGGGCTGCATTAGTTAGAACATGTGCTTGGCTCTGGGGAATAGAAGTGAGAACTGTTACTTGGTTTATCGGGTTTGGATATACAGTGGCTTCTTTAACAGAAAATGGAATGAAGCTTTGAGCATAACTATAACTGATTCATAAACTGGAGCAACGTTGATAGGCATTTATAAATGAAATATTAATAAATATAAATTGAGTACAGATTACTGTTGAAGTAACAATACACCAGTAAATTGTAAAAGTTCTTCTGAAAAAGCATGCATTATTTTGCAAGCCTTTTCACCACCTCCCAGGCTTCAGCCACAGGTGGCAGTGCTCGATGCTACCCTGAAGAGGGCAGCAAAAAATTGTTCACCCTGCTCAGCGTATTTTCAGCTGGCACTCGGTTTCATCAGCAAGTGTCAGATCCCCGGGCTGGATTTCTAACGTTGATAGCAATTTAGTTCTGTGTTTTGCATAGCCCTGTTGTTCCCCAGCGAGACTGATTCATGGCCCTGATTAGTTTCTCATTTTTTTAATTTCACTCTGAAGTTATACTTACTGGACTGAAAAATTTCTCCTGTGGCTAAGAAAAGAACATCACTCGACTTCAGGGTTAATGTATTTTTTTTGTTTTACTATGCTTCTGGGAGATGTCCCACTGTAGTTAATAAAGATGAAACTAACAGAATTCTATGGAAGCAAACCCGCCTGTTGCAGAGTTATTTTAAAAGGATAACCAAAATGTCTTTATAACATCAATTAGGATTATTTTCTTCCTGTATGGTTCCAAAATTCCATCAGTACCGAAGTCTTCAAAGCCACTTTCTGTGCATTCTATAAGTACTTTGTTTTTTTCAGCCTGTATCTTTAATTGCAATCAGCCTTGTCTGTCTCAACTGTCTTATTTGAGGAGAAATCGTCTTGAATGGTTGCCTTGCAGAGATGTTTGTATTTTAAAGGATTGTAAACTTAATGGGAAACTGAAAACAGCTTTTACGGTTAAGCCTGACACCACCCCCAACAGCTCTGAAAAAGACAGTCATGAAGATTTTACAGCAGAGATGCATTGCGCTCTCTAGGGATATGTTGGCAAATGTAACTTCGTTTGTCTTGGCCCTGCTTGTTAGGGAAGGAGCTTAATGTAAAGCTTGATCTGAAT